>NC_057807.1:313981235-314030345 GCF_018294505.1 Triticum aestivum | reverse complement strand
GGGGGGGGGGGAGGGGCGGCCGCACCCTGAACCCCTAGCGCCTCCCTCTCCCATGCAACACCTCTCCTCCTCCGTCACGCGCTTGGCGAAGCCCTGCCGGAGTACTGCTGCTCCACCACCACCACGCCGTTGTGCTGCTGCTGGAGCCATCTTCCTCAACCTCTCCTTCCCCCTTGCTGGATCAAGAAGGAGGAGACGTCATCCGCTCCGTACGTGTGTTGAACGCGGAGGTGCCGTCCGTTCGGCGCTTGGTCATCGGTGATTTGGATCACGACGAGTACGACTCCCTCATCCACGTTCTAGTGAATGCTTCCGCTCGCGATCTACAAAGGTATGTAGATGCATCCGATCACTCGTTGCTAGATGAACTCATAGATGGATCTTGGTGAAACCGTAGGAAATTTTTTGTTTTCTGCAACGTTCCCCAACAGTGGCATCATGAGCTAGGTCTATGCGCAGTTCTCTTTGCACGAGTAGAAAACAATTGTTGTGGGCGTAGATGTTGTCAACTTTCTTGCCACTACTAGTCTTATTTTGCTTCAGCGGTATTGTGGGATGAAGCAGCCCGGACCAACCTTACACGTACGCTTACGTGAGACCGGTTCCACCGACTGACATGCACTAGTTGCATAAGGTGGCTGGCGGGTGTCTGTCTCTCCCACTTTAGTTGGAGCGGATTCGACGAAAAGGGTCCTTATGAAGGGTAAATAGAAGTTGACAAATCACGTTGTGGCTTTCACGTAGGTAAGAAAGCGTTCTTGCTAGAACCCTATTGCAACCACGTAAAACTTGCAACAACAATTAGAGGACGTCTAACTTGTTTTTGCAGCAAGTGCTTTGTGATATGATATGGCCAAAGTTGTGATGAATGATATATATGTGATGTATGAGATCATGTTCATGTAATAGGAATCACGACTTGCATGTCGATGAGTATGACAACTGGCAGGAGCCATAGGAGTTGTCATTATTTTTTGTATGACCTGCGTGTCATTGGAAACGCCATGTAAATTACTTTACTTTATTGCTAAATGCGTTAGCCATAGTAGTAGAAGTAATAGTTGGCGAGCAACTTCATGGAGACACGATGATGGAGATCATGATGATGGAGATCATGGTGTCATGCCGGTGACAAGATGATCATGGAGCCCCAAGATGGAGATCAAAGGAGCTATATGATATTGGCCATATCATGTCACTATTATTATTTGATTGCATGTGATGTTTATCATGTTTTTGCATCTTGTTTACTTAGAACGACGGTAGTAAATAAGATGATCCCTCATAATAATTTCAAGAAAGTGTTCCCCCTAACTGTGCACCGTTGCGACAGTTTGTTGTTTCGAAGCACCACGTGATGATCAGGTGTGATAGATTCCAACGTTCACATACAACGGGTGTAAGACAGATTTACACACGCAAACACTTAGGTTATCTTGACGAGCCTAGCATGTACAGACATGGCCTCGGAACACAAGAGACCAAAAGGTCGAACATGAGTCGTATGAAAGATATGATCAACATGGAGATGTTCACCGATGATGACCAGTCCGTTTCACGTGATGATCGGACACGGCCTAGTCGAGTCGGATCATGTTTCACTTAGATGACTAGAGGGACGTCTAATCTGAGTGGGAGTTCATTAATAATTTGATTAGATGAACTTAATTATCATGAACTTAGTCTAAATAAACTTTGCAATGTGTCTTGTAGATCAAATGGCCCACGCTAATGTCAACCTCAACTTCAACGCGTTCCTAGAGAAAACCAAGCTGAAAGACGATGGCAGCAACTATACGGACTAGGTCCGGAACCTAAGGATCATCCTCATAGCTGCCAGGAAACAATATGTCCTAGAAGCACCGCTAGGTGATGCACCCGTCCCGGAGAACCAAGACGTTATGAACGCTTGGCAGCAGCGTGCTGATGATTACTCCCTCGTTCAGTGCGGCATGCTTTACAACTTAGAACCGGGGCTCCAAAAGCGTTTTGAGCAACACGGAGCATATGAGATGTTCGAAGAGCTGAAAATGGTTTTCCAAGCTCATGCCCGGGTCGAGAGATATGAAGTCTCCGACAAGTTCTACAGTTGTAATGTCACACCCTAGCTAGTTCATGCATTAGAGTGTTGCATCATGTTTATTCTTTCATCAGAAACCTGAAATGGGGATGACAGAACCCCCAGCCCTCTCTGAAACCAACTAGGGTTTACTAAAAACTTTTTCAATGAACCTGAAATGCCCTTCTAAAATGCCCATCATTTTTGTCTTGGTTCAGAACCTCTGCCAAAAGTGATGCACATTTTCCTAGGTCATCTTAGGGTCTTTGAATTAAATCATAGATATTTGAATTTGGGCATTTAAAATTATATAAAATATTCAGATGCTCAAATATCTCCAAACTAAAATGTTTCATGTTGGAAATAATCCAACTATGGACCAGGAGTAGTTTGGTGATTTTAGGAGTTGCCTAAGTATTTTTAATAAGTCAACAAAGTTGCAGAAGTATTAAAAAAACAGAAAACAGGAGAAATAGCAAAAAACCTACCTGGCGCCCAGCACCCGGCCCACCTGCCGGCCCAGCCCAGCGCCGCTCCAGCGAGCTGCTTGCCGGCCAGGCAGGCAGGCAGGTGCCCGACGGCGACCGCAGCGCGCGCCACGCAGCTGGCCGTCGCCCTGCTTCACCTCCTCGCCTTGGGGCTGGATGGATGAGCTCCACGCCGCACCGTGAACCTCCAGGACACCTCCATTCTCCCCCAACCCCTCTCTCTTGCGCTTCCCCGCCATGGCCGACGCCATCGCCGCCACCCCCTCGCCGTAGCCACGCCCTCCGTCAACCCCACGCCGTGCCGCCGTGTCCAGGAGCTTCGCTACCCTCCTCTCCTTCGAGCAAGCCGAGCCCCGAGCGCTCGCAAGGCCCGAGCCCACCGCATCGACCTTGACCGAACCGTCGTCGCCGGAGATCCCCTTCAACGCCGACGTCGCTCCGGCCCGTCCCCGGCCGCACCAAGTGCTTCGTTGAACTCCCCGTGAGCTTAGCCATCTTCCCCTCCCTTCCTTTCTTGCTCCCGAGCTGTGTAGTGACCTCCCGGAGCTCAACCGCACCCACCGCCGTGGAGCTCATCGCCGACGTGCTCCCGGTCAGCCTCCGGCCACAAACTGGTGTCCATCATGTTCACCATGTCACGTAGCACCTAACCAGCTACTCCCCGCACCTCACCGACCCCTCTAGCGTCAAGTTCGTCTTCGGCCGAACTCCGGTGGCCGCCAAAGTCGTCGCCGGCGCCAACTCCGGCCACCCCGACCCCAACGGACTCCACCAAGAGCTGCAGCTCGTCCTCAGCTCCACTCCGATGGCCTCCGCGGCCCATTTGGTGGCCGGAACGACCAAAACCACTTCCGCCGCCGCGTCGGGCTCGCCGGCGGCTAAACGCCGGTGCAGCCGACCTGGGTTTGACCACGGGTGGGCCCTGGTTGACTCTCCTGAGTCAATGACAGGTGGGGCCCAGCCCTGTTAACTATTTAGGATTAGTTTAAATTAATTTTAGTTTAACTAGTCACACTGACATGCGGGACCCACTGTCAGGTTTGACCCGGACCGTGTCCCGTTGACCTGCTGATGTCACACTGACGTCAGGCTGACGCAGTAATTGATTTTCTGGATTTATTTTAATATAGGAAATTCCAGAATATAGTTTAAACTTCAAAAATTCATAACTTTTAATCTGTAACTCCAAATCAGACAAGTTATATATGAAAAATGATCAGAAAAATCCAATCTATCCATCTGTACTATTTTCATGCATGTTTAAACAAGTTAACTTGATGTTTAATGCAGAACAAGGTAAAACACTTTAAAGGGCCATGTATGAGTTTGAAATTTGAATCTTTGGTTCAAATTGGTTCAAACCCTTCTGGTCTTAGTTGCATTAGCCCAACACACTCATATTGCCATGTTTCATGCATGCATCATATTGTTGCACATTGTTTGGTGATGGTTGTGTATCGGTGTTCTTTGCGGCAGGTTCTGCCTCCGAGGAGTACCGTGATTACCCTAACGAAGAACCGTATCAGTGCATCGAACCATCAGGCAAGCAACCAACCATTTGATCATATCGATACAATCCCATGTTCTCGCTCCTGCTCTCTTTTACTGCATTAAGACAACGCGTTTCAAACTGCTGTGTGCTACGGTAGTTGAACCCACTTCCTCTGCATGACCTGTCATTGCCACAGTAACTAGATGAAACCCACTAGCATGTGTAGGAGTTGATTGAGCCATATGTATGTGTTGTTCCTACCTTGCTATGCCTGCTATGCTTAGAGTCGTGTCAGGTCTAGTTCATCTGGGTGATGGGCTAGAGTGAAATGTTTATGTCGGTAATGAGAGTGGTGTGGTGAACACGATTTGGTAAAGGTATCGATGAGAGGCCATGTAGGAGTACATGGTGGGTTGTTTCATTGAAGCCGACCTTAAGCACTGAGATCTGTATGTGTGATTTAAGATACAGCTACTACCATGCATTGGGCCCTGAAATATGACCCCGCTCGACTTCTTATTCACCCTAGCTCTCTGTCCAGGAGTTGCAAGTAGTTTCTGGTGTTTGTAGCCTACTGGAGGCCGTGGACAGCGCTGACCGTAGGGGTGGGCTGTGATGCGGTAGGTACGTGGCCGGGTGTACCGAATACCCGTTAGGTATCTTGGGAACCCTGTTCACATCGTTCGGGGCCGTATGGGAAACCTCGGCCGGACTCCCTGCGGATGGAACCTGGATAGGCGATAAACCTGGACTAGAGGCTTAGGTGTTTAGGTAGGTCGTGGTCTACACCCACGTCGGCTTTCGCTTGAAGTCTGCCGAGCACATGTCATGTGCAGACGCTAAGTGGTGGAAACATGTATGAAGAAGTACACCCCTGCAGGGTTATCATGATCTATTCGAATAGCCGCGTCCGCGGTAAAGGACTACTTGGTTGCCTATACAGTTCATAGACAAGTAAATGGAAACTACTAAAAGCCTCAAGATAAGTGTGAGTGCCGAGGATGGCTCTTCCGTAGGAAGACGGAGGTGGATCCTCGGTAGTGTATTGAAGTGGTGAGTAGTGGACTCGTGTACGCAAAACCATTTCAAGTTGGAGTCTCGTAGGATAGCCTAGCCAAGAGTCAAAGCTGGCTTGCTGCAACAACTCCACCTACCCTTCTTGATAATGTGCATGTATGTAGGATCTGATGTAAGTCTTGCTGAGTACCTTTGTACTCATGTTGCTATAATTTACATTTTACAGAAGACGCTGCAACCCCTTCTGATGGGTTCTTCGTAGACGTTGACATCAATGAGTAGGCTAAGGCCCAGGTGGTGATCCTGAGCTTGTGAAGGACCATGTAGTATAGGTAGGTTTTCCAAGCCTCTTTTATTTTACTAGTTGTCTGTACCCAGACAAGTTACTTCCGCTGCTGGTTTGTATGACTGTATGACTTGAATGCTGGGTCGTGTGACCCGTACCTATGTGTATGTTATGTATGGCCCTCTGAACCTTCAATAAAGTACTTGTGTCTTAGAGTCATGTTGTGATGCCTTGTTGTATTTGCACATATCGAGCATATTGCGTGTATGATTGAAATGCTTGGTATGTGTGGGATCTGACTATTTAGTTGTTTATCTTTAGTAGCCTCTCTTACCGGGAAATGTCTCCTAGTGTCTCCACTGGGCCATGGTAGCTTGCTACTGCTCCGGAACACTTAGGCTAGCCGGCATGTGTCCTTCTTCGTTCCTGTGTCTGTCCCTTCGGGGAAATGTCACGCATTGAGTACCGGAGGCCTGTTAGCCCGCTACAGCCCAGTTTACCGGAGTCCTGCTAGCCCAGTGCTACAGCCCGGACCCACTTGCTGATGACCGACACGTTCGATGCTGGGTCATGGATGCCTGTCCCTGTAAGTCTGTGCCACTTTGGGTTTACGACTAGCCATGTCAGCCCGGGCTCCTTATCATATGGGTGCTAGCGACACTATCATATACGTGTGCCAAAAGGCGCAAACGGTCCCGGGCAAAGGTAAGACGACACCCGTGGGAATACCGTGCGTGAGGCCGCAAAGTGATATGAGGTGTTACATGCTAGACCTATGTGGCATCGAGTCGGGGTCCTGACAGCGTTGGCATCAGAGCCGGACTGCCTGTAGGTTCTCCAAGCCAAACTGGTCGATGTTGAGTCTAGAAATTCTTTAGTTATATGTAGGGGAATTGTTTGTGGGTTGGAACGTAAGGCTCTTTTTACTCCTTTATCTTATGACATTCTGATCTGAGTCAGTCTATCCTTCCACCGGGGGTTAAGGAATTAGGATCTTCTCTCTCTATCAGGTTCACGTGTTACTAATCAGTAGTACCTCATAGGTTTGATGGATACAAGCCTAGTTCAGTTCTACTACCACATTATGCTGCTGGGATGGACTCAGAACTTTGATATGATGTTGTTGGGTGTGTATGAAATCCTTTGTCAAATGTCTCAAAATCCTTCTTGAGCATTTACAACTGTTATGCTGCCAAAATTTTGCTAGAAATTCTAATGCCTTGCATTATGATTGTGCTTTCAGATGGCCACTCGCGACCTCAATCAAGTGGTTCGCCTGACTCGATGCCTAGATGTACCCGGCCATACCGCCATGTTGGTCAGGGTAATGACTGAGGCTGGATACCGTTGGTATCCTGAGTACACGGTCGAAGAGCAATTTCGAGACTTTAATCAAAGCCAGTATCTCTGCACTGTCCGGATATTTCCATCTTATCCTGGATCCACCGAGCCCCTTCACTGCTCCTATGGACTAGGGGTTACTATTGAGATGGCCGTGCAGGATGCCGCCTACTCTATGATGACCATCATGCGAGTCAGGTCTGGCCTATTTCGGGACTCTGATTTCCGGTATATGCCAGGATCACTTCCGGGAGCACAAGGGTATCTCCAGGCTATCTATGCTGACCCCACTCAGGAGGATTCACGGACTCGCACCACTGCTGAGATGCTCGAGGATAAGGACCGTGAAAATCGGGCCTTGAGGCTAGAGCTTTTCAATACCCGTGCTGACCATTGGGCCACTTTGACTCGGTTTGCACCGGCTGTGCAAGCTGGATATTCGGATATGCGCGATCTCTATCCTGTGAGATCTGCTCTGCCAGACGTGATGGGTTGGCGTGATGTAGGAGGCATCACCCCACCTCGCGGTCCCCGCAGGCCACCGTCTGTTGGTCCAAGACCTCATCCTAGCCCCTATGGTCCACAAGCTCCGCGAGATCGTCTGTTTCCGGATGATCATGTTGAGCTTCCAGGCTACAGAGGTGACTTCTACGAGGACTACTACGGATCGATCTGAGTTAGTGATAGTATCACTAGTTCGTACTAGCTGTGTCATCTATCGTCCTGCGTGACTCGTGGGATGTGACCTAGTTTGTACCGCCTTCCGGAGGTGTAGAAAAATAATGTATAGGAGCTTGGGATGCCTCCGATGAGATGTAATCCTCTTTTCACCATAATAGTACCTTGTTTGGTCTTGTACTAAACCTTGTATGGTGTGTATGACGAGGGAATAAAAGAAGCAGTTTCTGTATCTACCATGTCATACAGATGATCATCTTGCATTCCGAGTTATTCCTTACATTCTGTATCCTATGTCGGAATCTTATCATTCTGACTAAATCATTGTCTTGTTTACCTAGGATGGTCAACACGCGCAATAACCCTGCTCCTCAAGAGCAGGCCGAAGGCAGTGAAGTCAGGAATGCAAATCTGCCTCATCCTCCTTCCCTAGCCGAGGTTATGATGGAAGCTGAGAGAAACAAGCGGGAGACCAACCGTTTGTTGGAGCGTATTGAACAAAACACAGCACACCATCAGAGAAATAACTTGGTGTCACTCAGTGATTTCATCAAGTTACATCCACCCACATTCCACCACTCCGTCGAGCCTGTCGACGCTGATGACTGGCTTCGCAGTATTTCTCACAAACTGCGTTCCGCGCTAGTAGCTGAGGCTGACAAGGTCACCTTTGCTGCATATCATCTTGAAGGCCCCGCCAGTCTATGGTGGGAGAATTATGGAGCTATGCGCCCAGCGGGCCATGTCACTACTTGGGCTGAATTCAGCGAGGCTTTCCGTGAACATCACATTCCGGAGGGTCTCATGGACCGTAAACGTGAGGAATTTTGCCGTTTCAATCAAGGCCGACTCTCTGTGGATGCTTACAGCAGGGAGTTCGGTAACCTCGCACGATATGCAACTGAGGAAGTTTCTACTGATGCCAAGAAGCAAGCAAGGTTCCGTAAGGGACTTAGTCCTGAGCTTCGCCGCGACCTCCGGCTGCATGAGTGCACATCTTTTCAGAAGCTTGTTAACAAGGCCATCAGTGCTGAGACTGGTCAGACTGATTATGATGCAACACGCAAGCATGGCCGTGACGTGGGTTCCTCATCCGGTGCTGGTCCTCAGAAGCGCCGCGTGTGGGTGCCTAACACTGCCCTGCCACCCAGGTTCACACCGAGGCCATCCTTCCAGGCGCCTCGCCCCGTTCAACAGTTTGCACCAACCAAGCCCTATGGTGGTCCAACCAACAATGCTCCTCCACGCGCCAGTTCCGTGACTTGCTTTAAGTGTGGGGAATCTGGCCACTATATGCGCGAGTGTCCCCAGACCAACCCCAACCAACCTGCTAAAGCTATCGGCCGTGGCAAGTCGATAGGTAAAGTGTTCCATGCCAAGCCGGCCACCGCTACACGTGGCCATGTCAACTGTATCTCTGCCGAAGAAGCTCAAGAGGATCCCAACGTCGTTCTCGGTACGCTCCTTGTTAATTGCCACCCGACATCTGTTCTTTTCGATACAGGAGCATCTCATTCATTTATATCCGAGAACTATGCTCGTTTGCATAACACCGCATTCTGTGACATGCCATCCACTATGGAAATTTCTACTCCCGGTTCTAGATGGCAAACCTCCAGGGTAAGTTATGGAAATGAAATCCAAGTCGACAGACTTGTTTTCCTTGCATCTTTGATAGCTCTCAAATCTTCAGATATTAATATCATCTTGGGTATGGACTGGATGTCAGCTCATCATGCCAAAATTGATTGCTTCTCTAGGACTGTTCAACTCACCCATCCCTCGGGGAAGATAGTCAATGTCTTGACCCGAATAGCCAAGCGACAGTTATATTCTCTTAACGCCAGCCCTTTGCCAGACCTTGAGGATGTTCCGGTAGTCCGTGACTTCCCGGATGTCTTCCCAGAGGAATTGCCAGGTGTTCCACCTGACAGGGATGTTGAGTTCGTAATAGACCTTATTCCAGGAACCGTCCCGATTGCTAGAAGACCCTATAAGATGGCACCACTAGAACTAGCCGAGCTCAAGAAACAACTCGATGAGTCCTTGAAAAAGGGTTTCATCCGACCTAGTTCATCTCCGTGGGCTTGCCCCGTCCTCTTCGTCAAGAAGAAGGATGGTACGGACCGGATGGTTGTAGATTATCGACCTGTCAATTTGGTCACAATCAAGAACAAATATCCGCTCCCCAGGATCAACGACCTGTATGATCAGCTCGCTGGATCCTCAGTCTTCTCCAAAATGGATTTGAGGTTGGGCTACCATCAAATCAAAATCAGGAACGGGGACATTCCTAAAACGGCCTTTGTTACTCGTTATGGCCAATACGAGTACACCGTCATGTCCTTCGGTTTAACCAACGCTCCAGCCACCTTTTCTCGGTTAATGAACTCAATCTTCATGGAGTATTTGGATAAATTCGTCGTGGTTTACCTCGATGATATACTCATCTACTCCAAGAACAAGGAAGAACATGCCGAACATCTAAGGCTAGTGTTGAAGAAACTTCGAGAGCATCGCCTTTATGCCAAATTCTCTAAATGTGAATTTTGGTTGTCATAAGTGACCTATCTGGGTCATGTAATATCTGGTAAAGGTATTGCTGTTAACCCTGAGCGAGTTCAAGCCGTCCTTAATTGGACTCCACCTGAATCGGTCAAGCAAGTTCGGAGTTTCCTGGGCTTAGCGAGCTATTGCCGTCGCTTTGTCGAGAACTTCTCCAAAGTTGCTAAACCTCTAACCGAACTCCTCAAGAAAGATAAAAAGTTCGAATGGACTCCACAATGTGAGCACAGCTTTCAGGAACTGAAAAGACGCCTGACTTCTGCTCCCGTACTGGTACCGCCAGACTTCTCTAAGGACTTTGTTATCTACTGCGACGCCTCGCGACAAGGACTAGGCTGTATTCTCATGCAAGATCGACACGTAATTGCTTACGCTTCACGGCAATTGCACCCACATGAGGAGAATTATCCTACTCATGATCTAGAGCTTGCAGCTGTAGTCTATGCACTTAAAACCTGGCGACATTACCTCCTCGGTAATCATTGCGAAATATTCACTGATCACCAAAGTCTGAAGTACATCTTCACCCAACCGGATTTGAATCTCAGGCAAAGACGTTGGGTCGAGTTGATCACAGATTTCGACTTAGGAATAACTTACACCCCAGGGAAAGCCAACGTCATGGCTGATGCGCTAAGTCGTAAATCTTATTGTAACAACCTGATGTTACAACAAAGTCAACCGCTTCTCCATGAGGAATTTCGGAAGCTTAACCTTCACATTGTTCCTCAAGGATTTCTTTCCACCTTGGTGGCGAAACCTACTCTTACGGATCAAATTATCGCTGCCCAAAAGCGAGATAGGGGAATATCCAAAATCAAGGAGAACATTTCTAGCGGAGGTGCTAGTTGTTTCTCCACAAATGATCATGGTGTTGTGTACTTTGAGAACCGTTTAGTGGTTCCCAAGAACCAGCATCTACGGCAGTTGATCCTTAAGGAGGCTCATGAATCTCCTCTCACGATTCATCCCGGTAGTACTAAGATGTATCAGGACCTACGCCAGAGGTTCTGGTGGACTAGGATGAAGAGAGAAATTGCTCAGTATATTGCTAATTGCGACATCTGTCGTCGTGTAAAAGCAGAGCATCAACGGCCTGCTGGCACCCTTCAACCCTTAGCTATTCCTGAATGGAAATGGGATAAAATTGGTATGGATTTCAGTATCGGTTTTCCCAGGACCAAGAGAGGGAATAATGCTATCTTCGTCGTGGTCGATCGTCTTTCCAAGGTAGCCCATTTCTTACCTGTTCGTGAGAGTATAACTGCTAGTCAGTTAGTAGACCTGTACATCTCCCGAATAGTGTCTCTCCATGGTGTTCCTTTGGAAATTAACTCGGATCGAGGAAGTCTTTTCACCTCTCGATTTTGGGAAAGTTTCCAAAATGCTATGGGAACCCGCCTTTCCTTTAGCACCGCTTTTCACCCTCAATCGAGTGGTCAGGTAGAACGCGTCAACCAGATCCTAGAAGACATGCTTCGGGCCTCTGTTATCTCATTCAGAATGGAGTGGGAGAAATGCCTTCCATTTGCCGAATTTGCTTACAACAACAGCTATCAATCTAGCTTGGGTAAAGCCCCTTTTGAAGTTCTCTATGGACGACGGTGTCAAACACCCCTTAACTGGTCAGAAACCGGGGAAAGACAATTCTTTGGCCCGGATATGATTCAGGAAGCAGAAGAGCAAGTTCGCATCGTTCGTGAAAAGTTGAAAACAGCCCAATCTCGTCAAAAGAGTCAGTATGACCGAAAACATAAGGCTATGACTTTCGAGGTTGACGAGAAGGCTTACCTTCGGGTTACTCCTCTGAAGGGAACCCATCGTTTCGGTATCAAAGGCAAATTGGCTCCTCGTTACATTGGACCTTTCCGTATTCTCGCTAAATGAGGAGAAGTTGCCTACCAGTTGGAACTACCTCCGCATCTCTCCAGAGTCCACGATGTCTTCCACGTTTCTCAACTCAGGCGTTGCTTCTCGGATCCTATCCGTGGAGTGGACCACGAAACGCTTGATCTCCAAGATAATCTCATGTATCGAGAGTACCCCATTCGTATCCTCGATCAGGCCGAGCGTACCACTCGACGTCATAATATCAAGTTTCTCAAAGTTCAATGGTCGCACCATTCTGAGGATGAAGCAACTTGGGAAAGGGAGGATCGTCTTCGACTCGAGTATCCCGCCCTCTTTCCGGAGGAACCCAAATCTCGGGACGAGATTCTTTTGAGTGGGGGTGAGTTGTCACACCCTAGCTAGTTCATGCATTAGAGTGTTGCATCATGTTTATTCTTTCATCAGAAACCTGAAATGGGGATGACAGAACCCCCAGCCCTCTCTAAAACCAACTAGGGTTTACTAAAAACTTTTTCAATGAACCTGAAATGCCCTTCTAAAATGCCCATCATTTTTGTCTTGGTTCAGAACCTCTGCCAAAAGTGATGCACATTTTCCTAGGTCATCTTAGGGTCTTTGAATTAAATCATAGATATTTGAATTTGGGAATTTAAAATTATATAAAATATTCAGATGCTCAAATATCTCCAAACTAAAATGTTTCATGTTGGAAATAATCCAACTATCGACTAGGAGTAGTTTGGTGATTTTAGGAGTTGCCTAAGTATTTTTAATAAGTCAACAAAGTTGCAGAAGTATTAAAAAAACAGAAAACAGGAGAAATAGCAAAAAACCTACCTGGCGCCCAGCACCCGGCCCACCTGCCGGCCCAGCCCAGCGCTGCTCCAGCGAGCTGCTTGCCGGCCAGGCAGGCAGGCAGGTGCCCGACGGCGACCGCAGCGCGCGCCACGCAGCTGGCCGTCGCCCTGCTTCACCTCCTCGCCTCGGGGCTGGATGGATGAGCTCCACGCCGCGCTGTGAACCTCCAGGACACCTCCATTCTCCCCCAACCCCTCTCTCTTGCGCTTCCCCGCCATGGCCGACGCCATCGCCGCCACCCCCTCGCCGTAGCCACGCCCTCCGTCAACCCCACGCCGTGCCGCCGTGTCCAGGAGCTTCGCTACCCTCCTCTCCTTCGAGCAAGCCGAGCCCCGAGCGCTCGCAAGGCCCGAGCCCACCGCATCGACCTCGACCGAACCGCCATCATCGGAGATCCCCTTCAACACCGACGTCGCTCCGGCCCGTCCCCGGCCGCACCAAGTGCTTCATCGAACTCCCCGTGAGCTTAGCCATCTTCCCCTCCCTTCCTTTCTTGCTCCCGAGCTGTGTAGTGACCTCCCGGAGCTCAACCGCACCCACCGCCGCGGAGCTCGTCGCCGACGTGCTCCCGGTCACCCTCCGGCCACAAACTGGTGTCCATCATGTTCACCATGTCACGTAGCACCTAACCAGCTACTCCCCGCACCTCACCGACCCCTCTAGCGTCAAGTTCGTCTTCGGCCAAACTCCGGTGGCCGCCAAAGTCGTCGCCGGCGCCAACTCCGGCCACCCCGACCCCAACGGACTCCACCAAGAGCTGCAGCTCGTCCTCAGCTCCACTCCGATGGCCTCCGCGGCCCATTTGGTGGCCGGAACGGCCAAAACCACTTCCGCCGCCGCGTCGGGCTCGCCAACGGCTAAACGCCGGTGCAGCCGACCTGGGTTTGACCACGGGTGGGCCCTGGTTGACTCTCCTGAGTCAATGACAGGTGGGGCCCAGCCCTGTTAACTATTTAGGATTAGTTTAAATTAATTTTAGTTTAACTAATCACACTGACACGCGGGACCCACTATCAGGTTTGACCCAGACCGTGTCCCGTTGACCTGCTGATGTCACACTGACGTCAGGCTCACGCAGTAATTGATTTTCTGGATTTATTTTAATATAGGAAATTCCAGAATATAGTTTAAACTTCAAAAATTCATAACTTTTAATCTGTAACTCCAAATCAGACAAGTTATATATGAAAAATGATCAGAAAAATCCAATCTATCCATCTGTACTATTTTCATGCATGTTTAAACAAGTTAACTTGATGTTTAATGCAGAACAAGGTAAAACACTTTAAAGGGCCATGTATGAGTTTGAAATTTGAATCTTTGGTTCAAATTGGTTCAAACCCTTCTGGTCTTAGTTGCATTAGCCCAACACACTCATATTGCCATGTTTCATGCATGCATCATATTGTTGCACATTGTTTGGTGATGGTTGTGTATCGGTGTTCTTTGCGGCAGGTTCTGCCTCCGAGGAGTACCGTGATTACCCTAACGAAGAACCGTATCAGTGCATCGAACCATCAGGCAAGCAACCAACCATTTGATCATATCGATACAATCCCATGTTCTCGCTCCTGCTCTCTTTTACTGCATTAAGACAACGCGTTTCAAACTGCTGTGTGCTACGGTAGTTGAACCCACTTCCTCTGCATGACCTGTCATTGCCACAGTAACTAGATGAAACCCACTAGCATGTGTAGGAGTTGATTGAGCCATATGTATGTGTTGTTCCTACCTTGCTATGCCTGCTATGCTTAGAGTCGTGTCAGGTCTAGTTCATCTGGGTGATGGGCTAGAGTGAAATGTTTATGTCGGTAATGAGAGTGGTGTGGTGAACACGATTTGGTAAAGGTATCGATGAGAGGCCATGTAGGAGTACATGGTGGGTTGTTTCATTGAAGCCGACCTTAAGCACTGAGATCTGTATGTGTGATTTAAGATACAGCTACTACCATGCATTGGGCCCTGAAATATGACCCCGCTCGACTTCTTATTCACCCTAGCTCTCTGTCCAGGAGTTGCAAGTAGTTTCTGGTGTTTGTAGCCTACTGGAGGCCGTGGACAGCGCTGACCGTAGGGGTGGGCTGTGATGCGGTAGGTACGTGGCCGGGTGTACCGAATACCCGTTAGGTATCTTGGGAACCCTGTTCACATCGTTCGGGGCCGTATGGGAAACCTCGGCCGGACTCCCTGCGGATGGAACCTGGATAGGCGATAAACCTGGACTAGAGGCTTAGGTGTTTAGGTAGGTCGTGGTCTACACCCACGTCGGCTTTCGCTTGAAGTCTGCCGAGCACATGTCATGTGCAGACGCTAAGTGGTGGAAACATGTATGAAGAAGTACACCCCTGCAGGGTTATCATGATCTATTCGAATAGCCGCGTCCGCGGTAAAGGACTACTTGGTTGCCTATACAGTTCATAGACAAGTAAATGGAAACTACTAAAAGCCTCAAGATAAGTGTGAGTGCCGAGGATGGCTCTTCCGTAGGAAGACGGAGGTGGATCCTCGGTAGTGTATTGAAGTGGTGAGTAGTGGACTCGTGTACGCAAAACCATTTCAAGTTGGAGTCTCGTAGGATAGCCTAGCCAAGAGTCAAAGCTGGCTTGCTGCAACAACTCCACCTACCCTTCTTGATAATGTGCATGTATGTAGGATCTGATGTAAGTCTTGCTGAGTACCTTTGTACTCATGTTGCTATAATTTACATTTTACAGAAGACGCTGCAACCCCTTCTGATGGGTTCTTCGTAGACGTTGACATCAATGAGTAGGCTAAGGCCCAGGTGGTGATCTTGAGCTTGTGAAGGACCATGTAGTATAGCTAGGTTTTCCAAGCCTCTTTTATTTTACTAGTTGTCTGTACCCAGACAAGTTACTTCCGCTGCTGGTTTGTATGACTGTATGACTTGAATGCTGGGTCGTGTGACCCGTACCTATGTGTATGTTATGTATGGCCCTCTGAGCCTTCAATAAAGTACTTGTGTCTTAGAGTCATGTTGTGATGCCTTGTTGTATTTGCACATATCGAGCATATTGCGTGTATGATTGAAATGCTTGGTATGTGTGGGATATGACTATCTAGTTGTTTATCTTTAGTAGCCTCTCTTACCGGGAAATGTCTCCTAGTGTCTCCACTGGGCCATGGTAGCTTGCTACTGCTCCGGAACACTTAGGCTGGCCGGCATGTGTCCTTCTTCGTTCATGTGTCTGTCCCTTCGGGGAAATGTCACGCATTGAGTACCGGAGGCCTGTTAGCCCGCTACAGCCCAGTTTACCGGAGTCCTGCTAGCCCAGTGCTACAGCCCGGACCCACTTGCTGATGACCGACACGTTCGATGCTGGGTCATGGATGCCTGTCCCTGTAAGTCTGTGCCACTTTGGGTTTACGACTAGCCATGTCAGCCCGGGCTCCTTATCATATGGGTGCTAGCGACACTATCATATACGTGTGCCAAAAGGCGCAAACGGTCCCGGGCAAAGGTAAGACGACACCCGTGGGAATACCGTGCGTGAGGCCGCAAAGTGATATGAGGTGTTACATGCTAGACCTATGTGGCATCGAGTCGGGGTCCTGACATGTAAGATGGAGGAAAATATTTCTGTCAGTGAACACATACTCAAGATGTCTGGGTTGCACAACCGCTTGACTTAACTGGAGATTAACCTCCCACACGAGGCGGTCATTGACAGAATCCTTCAGTCGCTCCCACCTAGCTACAAGAGCTTTGTGATGAACTACAATATGTAGGGGATGGTAAAGACCATTCCCGAGGTATTTTCTATGCTGAAATCAGCGGAGGTAGAAATCAAAAAGGAACATCAAGTGTTGATGGTCAATAAAACCACCAAGTTCAAGAAAGGCAAGGGTAAGAAGAACTTCAAGAAGGACGGCAAGGATGTTGCCGCGCCCGGTAAACCAGTTGCCGGGAAGAAGTCAAAGCATGGACCCAAGCCTGAAACTGAGTGCTTTTATTGCAAAGGGAAGGGTCACTGGAAGCGGAACTGCCCCAAATACTTAGCAGGCAAGAAGGCCGGCAACATTAAAGGTATATGTGATATACATGTAATTGATGTGTACCTTACCAGTGCTCATAGTAGCTCCTGGGTATTTGATACCGGTGCCGTTGCTCATATTTGTAACTCAAAACAGGAGCTGCGGAATAAGCGGAGACTGGCGAAGGACGAGGTGACGATGCGCGTCGGGAATGGTTCCAAGGTCGATGTGATCGCCGTCGGCACGGTACCTCTACATTTACCTATGGGATTAGTTTTAAACCTCAATAATTGTCATTTAGTGCCAAGTTTGAGCATGAACATTGCATCTGGATCTCGTTTAATACGAGATGGCTACTCATTTAAATCTGAGAATAATGGTTGTTCTATTTATATGAGTGATATGTTTTATGGTCATGCTCCGATGGTCAATGGTTTATTCTTAATGAATCTCGTACGTGATGATACACATATTCATAGTGTGAATACCAAAAGATGTAAAGTTGATAACGATAGTCCCACATACTTGTGGCACTGCCGCCTTGGTCACATTGGTGTCAAGCGCATGAAGAAGCTCCATGCTGATGGACTTTTAGAGTCTCTCGATTATGAATCATTTGACACATGCGAACCATGCCTCATGGGCAAAATGACCAAGACTCCGTTCTCCGGAACAATGGAGCGAGCAACCAACTTATTGGAAATCATACATACTGATGTGTGCGGTCCAATGAGTGTTGAGGCTCGCGGAGGATATCGTTATGTTCTCACTCTCACGTCGACTTGAGTAGATATGGGTATGTCTACTTGATGAAACACAAGTCTGAGACCTTTGAAAAGTTCAAGGAATTTCAGAATGAGGTAGAGAATCAACGTGACCAAAAAATAAAGTTCTTACGATCAGATCATGGGGGAGAATATTTAAGTCACGAATTTCGCACACACTTAAGGAAATGTGGAATCGTTTCACAACTCACGCCGCCTGGAACACCTCAACGTAACGGTGTGTCCGAACGTCGTAACCGCACACTATTGGATATGGTGTGATCTATGATGCCTCTTACAGATTTACCGCTATCATTTTGGGGATACGCTCTAGAGACAGCTACATTCACTTTAAATAGGGCACCGTCTAAATCCGTTGAGACGACACCGTATGAATTATGGTTTGGGAAGAAACCTAAGCTGTCGTTTCTAAAAGTTTGGGGATGCGATGCTTATGTCAAGAAACTTCAACCTGAAAAGCTCGAACCCAAGTCAGAAAAATGCGTCTTCATAGGATACCCTAAGGAAACCATTGGGTATACCTTCTACCTAAGATCCGAAGGCAAGATCTTTGTTGCCAAGAACGGATCCTTTCTGGAGAAAGAGTTTCTCTCGAAAGAAGTAAGTGGGAGGAAAGTGGAACTTTATGAAGTATTACCTCTTGAATCGGAGAGTAGCGCAGCTCAAGAAAATGTTTCTGTGGTGCCTCCACCGATTAGAGAGGAGGTTAATGATGATGACCATGAAACTTCAGATCAAGTTACTATTGAACTTCGTAGGTCCACAAGGACACGTTCCGCACCGGAGTGGTACGGCAACCCTGTCCTGGAAATCATGTTGTTAGACAACAGTGAACCTTCGAACTATGAGGAAGCGATGGCGGGCCCAGATTCCAACAAATGGCTAGAAGCCATGCAATCTGAGATAGGATCCATGTATGAAAACAAAGTATGGTCTTTGACAGACTTGCCCGATGATTGGCGAGCGATAGAAAACAAATGGATCTTTAAGAAGAAGACGGACGTGGATGGTAATGTTACCATCTATAAAGCTCGACTTGTCGCTAAGGGTTATCGGCAAGTTCAAGGGGTTGACTACGATGAGACTTTCTCTCCCGTAGCGAAGCTGAAGTCCGTCCGAATCATGTTAGCAATTGCGCATACTATGATTATGAGATATGGCAAATGGACGTCAAAACGACATTCCTTAACGGCTATCTTAAGGAAGAACTGTATATGATGCAGCCGGAAGGTTTTGTCGACCCTAAGAATGCTAACAAGGTATGCAAGCTCCAGCGATCCATTTATGGGCTGGTGCAAGCATCTCGGAGTTGGAACATTCGTTCTGATGAGATGATCAAGGCGTTTGGGTTTATGCAGACTTATGGAGAAGCTTGCGTTTACAAGAAAGTGAGTGGGAGCTCTGTAGCATTTCTCATATTATATGTAGATGACATACTTTTGATGGGAAATGATATAGAACTTTTGGACAACATTAAGGCCTACTTGAATAAGAGTTTTTCAATGAAGGACCTTGGAGAAGTTGCTTATATATTAGGCATCAAGATCTACAGAGATAGATCAAGACGCCTCATAGGTCTTTCACAAAGCACATACCTTGAAAAGATATTGAAGAAGTTCAATATGGATTAGTCCAAGAAGGGGTTCTTGCCTGTGTTGCAAGGTGTGAAATTGAGCTCATCTCAATGCCCGACCACGGCAGAAGATATAGAAGAGATGAGTGTCATCCCCTATGCCTCGGCCATAGGGTCTATTATGTATGCCATGCTGTGTACCAAACCTGATGTAAACCTTGCCGTAAGTTTGGTAGGAAGGTACCAAAGTAATCCCGGCAAGGAACACTGGACAGCGGTCAAGAATATCCTGAAGTACCTGAAAAGGACTAAGGGCATGTTTCTCGTTTATGGAGGTGATGAAGAGCTCGTCGTAAAGGGTTACGTCGACGCTAGCTTTGACACAGATCTGGATGACTGTAAGTCACAAACCGGATACGTGTATATGTTGAATGGTGGAGCAGTAAGCTGGTGCAGCTGCAAGTAGAGCGTCGTGGCGGGATCTACATGTGAAGCGGAGTACATGGCAGCCTCGGAGGCAGCGCATGAAGCAATTTGGGTGAAGGAGTTCATCACCGACCTAGGAGTCATACCCAATGCGTCGGGGCCGATCAAACTCTTCTGTGACAACACTGGAGCTATTGCACTTGCCAAGGAGCCCAGGTTTCACAAGAAGACCAGGCACATCAAGCGTCGCTTCAACTCCATTCGTGAAAATGTTCAAGATGGAGACATAGAAATTTGCAAAGTGCATACGGATCTGAATGTTGCAGATCCGTTGACTAAACCTCTCCCTAGAGCAAAACATGATCAACACCAGAACTCTATGGGTGTTCGATTATTGACTCTAGTGCAAGTGGGAGACTGTTGGAAATATGCCCTAGAGGCAATAATAAAAGCATTATTATTGTATTTACTTGTTCATGATAATTGTCTTTTATTCATGCTATAATTGTGTTATCCGGAAATCGTAATACATGTGTGAATACATAGACACCAACATGTCCCTAGTAAGCCTCTAGTTGACTAGTTTGTTGATCAACTGATAGTCATGGTTTCCTGACTATGGACATTGGATGTCATTGATAACGAGATCACATCATTAGGAGAATGATGTGATGGACAAGACCCAATCCTGAGCATAGCACAAGATCGTATAGTTCGTTTGCTAGAGCTTTTGCAATGTCAAGTATCTTTTCCTTAGACCATGAGATCGTGTAACTCCCGGATACCGTAGGAGTGCTTTGGGTGTGCCAAACGTCACAACGTAACTGGGTGACCATAAAGGCATACTACGGGTATATCCAAAAGTGTCTGTTGGGTTGACACGGATCGAGACTGGGACTTGTCACTCCGTATGACGGAGAGGTATCACTGGGCCCACTCGGTAATGCATCATCATAATGAGCTCAATGTGATCGAAGTGTTTGATCACGGGATCATGCATTACGGTACAAGTAAAGTGACTTGCCGGTAACGAGATTGAACGAGGTATTGGGATACCGACGATCGAATCTCGGGCAAGTAAAATACCGATTGACAAAGGGAATTGCATACGGGATTAATTGAATCCTCGACATCGTGGTTCATCCGATGAGATCATCGAGGAGTATGTGGGAGCCAACATGGGTATCCAGATCCCGCTGTTGGTTATTGACCGGAGAGGTGTCTCGGTCATGTCTGCATATCTCCCGAACCCGTAGGGTCTACACACTTAAGGTTCGGTGATGCTAGGTGAGGGAGTCCTGGATTAGGGGGTGTTCGGCTAGCCGGACTATACCCTCAGCCGGACTCCAGGACTATGAAGATACAAGATTGAAGACTTCATCCCGTGTTCGGAAGGTTCTTTCCTTGGCGTGGAAGGCAAGCTAGGCGTGCGGATATTCAAGATCTCCTACCAATGTTACCGACTCTGTGTAACCCTAACCCTATCCGGTGTCTATATAAACCGGAGGGTTTTAGTCCGTAGGACGAAGAACCACATTATTCATCATCATAACCATAGGCTAGCTTCTAGGGTTTAGCCTCCTTGATCTCGTGGTAGATCTACTCTTGTACTACCCATATCATCAATATTAATCTAGCAGGAGTAGGGTTTTACCTCCATCGAGAGGGCCCGAACCTGGGTAAAATAAAGTGTCCCTTGCCTCCTGTTACCATCTGACCTTGACGCACAGTTCGGGACCCCCTACCCGAGATCCGCCGGTTTTGACATCGACATTGGTGCTTTCATTGAGAGTTCCTCTGTGTCGTCGCCTTCGGGTCCGATGGCTCCTTTGATCATCAACGACGACGAGATCCAGGGTGAGACTTTTCTCCCCGAACAGATCTCCGTCTTCGGCGGCTTCGCTCTGTGGGCCAACTCCCTTGGCCATCTGGAGCAGATCGGAAGCTACGCCCCTGGCCATCAAGTCAGGTTTGGAAGCTTAAATTACATGGCAAATATCCACGGAGATTTGATCTTCGACGGATTCGAGCCACAGCCAGGCGCGCCGCACTATCTTGAGGGACATGATATAGCTCTGCCCCCGAACAGTGTCCTGGAGGCCGGATACGCTCCGGCCCCGATCCTTGATTCGGAGCCTGATGCGTTCGTTGAGGATGAACGGTTGGACGTCACCTCAGGGGCTGCACTCTCAAAGGCGATTGAGCCGAACGCCAGCCCCGCACTCCGCGCGGGCCATGACTCCGAGGAGCTGGACTCTTCTCCGAACTCCGGGCCTTCCATGCCCCCACCGATCGAATCTGATTGGACACCTGTAATGGAGTTTTCCGCCGCGGACATCTTTCAGTGCTCACCTTTCGGTGATATTCTGAATTCTCTCAAGTCTCTCTCTTTTTATCAGGAGAGCCTAGGCCGGACTATGGTCTACGAGGATGGGATTCGGACGACGAAGAAATTCAAAGCCCACCCACCACCCAGTTGATAGCCACTGTCGAAGATTTGACCGACATGCTTGACTTCGGCTCCGAAGACTTCGACGGTATGGACGACGAATACGGAGACGAACTGGAACCAGCACCCATAGGGCACTGGACCTCCACCCCACCTAATGACGTATTCATGGTGGACACACCTGAATGAATCGACAATGAGGAAAAAGGGGGCGAAAGGAAGGGTAAACCATCCGAAAAGCACTCAAAACGGCGACGTAAACGCCGAGCTAAGCCCCACCTCGATCAGGACCCAGCCGTAGAGCAGGACGACCCGGCAGATGACGAGCGCATCTCCGAACAGCCATCCGAACAGGGTAACACGGGAAGAGAGGACGAACAGTCCTCCCCCGGTCATAACAGAACTCTGGACGATACCACGCCGGACAAAATTATGGAGCAGAAAAATCTCCAAGAAAGGCTCGTGGCTACAGCACGAAGCCTGAAAAAGCAGAAGAGAAAGCTAAAGACGGCGGAAAATGCACTCAAGACAAGATGGAGCAAAGTAATCAAGACCGCAGACAAATACGGCGACAGCCGCCGCACCAAAAGCTATCCGAAGAGGAAGCTACTGCCTGAAATCGACCAGGAGGCCGTAGAGCCCCCAAACTCGAAAAACAAAAAGGCTACACGGTCGGATAGACAACCTCTCGGCCACTACAAAACGGCAAACGGTGCCGCACTTGATGCGGCATGCGACCCAGTCAAAGACTCGCATCATGGCCCAGCCAGGTCCATTTATGGGCCAAGAAAGCAAGCTCTCACGAGCAATGCAAAAAATCCACCGTCAGAATCCGGCACACCCAGATACAGGGGTGCCGCACACCCTCTATGCTTCACAGACGAGGTTCTGGAATATGAATTCCTGGAGGGGTTTAAACCCGTTAACATAGAGGCGTACGATGGAACAACAGACCCTGGAGTCCGGATCGAGGACTATATCCTCCACATACATATGGCTAGAGGAGATGATCTCCACGCCATAAAATATTTAACTCTTAAGCTTAAAGGGCCAGCCCGGCACTGGCTTAAAAGCCTTCCCGAAAACACAATTGGAAGCTGGGAAGAGCTCGAGGATGCTTTCCGTGCAAATTTTCAAGGGACCTACGTCCGTCCCCCGGATGCAGACGATCTCAGTCACATAACTCAGCAGCCCGGAGAATCAGCTCGGCAGTTCTGGAACAGATTCCTCACTAAAAAGAATCAAATAGTCGATTGTCCGGACGCCGAAGCCCTAGCGGCTTTCAGGCACAATGTCCGAGACGAATGGCTCGCCAGACACCTCGGCCAGGAAAAGCCTAGAACAATGGCCGCACTCACAAGTCTCATGACCCGCTTCTGCGCAGGAGAGGACAGCTGGTTGGCGCGATGCAGCCCCAGCGACCCAAGTACATCTGAAATCAGAGATGGAAACGGGAAACCACGACGAAATAAGGATCATCGCCGAGTCAAAAGAAAAAGTCCAAAGAGCACGGCAGTCAATGCCGGATTCAAAGTCTCACGGCAAAATCAGACAAAGACACCCCCTCAGGATAATAGGGAGGATCCGTCCAGCCTAAAGAGAATCATGGACAAGATATGTCAGATACACAGTACTCCTGGGAAGCCTGCTAATCATACCCACAGGGACTGTTGGGTTTTCAAACAATCCGGACGGCTTAACGCCGAACACAAGGGGCTCGACGCACCAAGTGAGGAAGAGGACGAACCCCAAAAGCAGAACACCAGGAAGCAAAAGAACTTCCCACAAGAAGTCAAAACAGTGAACTAACTTCACATAACAAGGCACGAGGCACCCATAAAGGTCCGCACATTCAAGCCTATCCCCAGGGAGTC
The DNA here is from genome assembly GCF_018294505.1 of Triticum aestivum. Taxonomy (NCBI): domain Eukaryota; kingdom Viridiplantae; phylum Streptophyta; class Magnoliopsida; order Poales; family Poaceae; genus Triticum; species Triticum aestivum. The sequence continues at coordinate 314,006,610 of NC_057807.1, read as the reverse complement.
CCGCCACTGGTCTCTAAAACCAATCATTTTTGATCGGTTTGATTATTCTCGCAGTATCAAACATGCAGGCCGGACCGCCCTGGTACTTAAACCAATAATAGACGGATTCCAGTTTACCAATGTCCTTATGGACGGGGGCAGTGAACTAAACCTGATATATCAGGATACAATTCGCAGCATGGGCATAAACCCAGCAAGAATTTGTCACAGTAAAACCTCCTTTCAAGGGGTAGCACCCGGCCCGGACACCCATTGTATGGGTTTTATCCGGCTTGTGGTAATATTCGGCTCGACCAATAACCTTCGTCCCGAAAATCTCATCTTCCACATAGTCCCGTTTTCAAGTCGCTATCAAGCACTAATGGGACGCGGAGCTTTCGCTCGCTTTAACGCAATACCGCATTATGCATCCCTCACGCTAAAGATGCCCGGTCCTTGAGGCATCATCTCTTTAAAGGGAGCGCACTAAAATACGTCTCCTCCAAAAGGAGGACTGTGCGGCCGCTTAAATAGCCACACAATAAGATGGCCTCGCCAGCCAAGAAAGACTTTTTCGATGTAAGTCATAAATGGCCACAGACCCGGACTCAATGAGTTTGGCACAAGCCCGTCATCACTATAGGCTAAATATGCCATACCAGAGGCTGCACACAGAGACAATAAAGCTCGACCTCTTTTATTTTTCACTTCATATCTTATTTATTATTCTTTCTGTCCCGCACGACCCATTTTCAATCTAAATTCCTCTCTTTTACAGATGAATGTCGTACGGCGCCCGTCCAGGACACGGCACAGCGGAGACACAGGCGCAGACATGCAGTAGGGACCCGCCCAAAGGATTCTTTTTAGATTAAGGCCCTGCGTAAACCTTTTTTACTGTCTCTTGCTGTTATACATCCCCTGGTTCATTTTACCATAACCAAGGAGGAGGCTGGCGTCTTGGCATGTGGCCACGCCAGAATTATTGCTCGTACCTGGGCACGAGGGGCTTTTTTCTTCTTTTTTTAATAAAAAAGGAGGGGTGTCGTTCCGCACACACCCACAAAGACCGAACACCTTAGGGAGTGTTCGGCGTCGCGAGTTTTGGCACTATATGCATCAGCTCCGAGTCATGAGTTTGGTCATATGTTGGGTTGCCCGGCTCCTGAGTTCGGCCGCCTTACGTTCCGTTCTGTCGGCTAAGGTAGCACCAGGAGAACTACTGCGATTGTGCCCCGGTTCGGCCGGGCGAGCACGTCAGTAGAGAAAGCCGAAAACCGACTGTCATGATATAGCGAGAGACTGGTCGCCACTCGATGACTTATAGGGATTTATCGAATTCCTCCATTTTGACGAAGGGCCGCTTCCCGGCCAGGCTCAAACGCGTCCCGAATTCGGGTAAACGCAGTTGCCACTTCAGGGCTACCTAAAGAGTCCCACTGTCAAGCTCCTATGGCTAAGTGAAAGTGTTAAAGCATTATAGTCCTGTTGCGTGGCCCGCGGCGCAATCACCTCCTTTGTAGGACCAAGACGTTGGGTTAAGTGTGAATGTGTTTTCTGCGTGCACCCCCGCATTATGTGCGTGGGGGCTGAAGCCAACGACTGCAATCTTTCAGAATTTATATATTAAAACGGCCGCACAGGAGGTGTCATTAATACTTGAAGGCACAAGTCTAAAATATGCCATTACAATTTATAAAAATACTGATCTACGATTACACATGCTGTCATAACACAGCATCCTTCGAACACTGCGTCTCTATTATACGAGCGCCAGCGAGGACTTCCTCAAAATAGTGTTCGGAAGGCATTCGGCTTTTCTCCGAATCACGGGACGCAATAACGGTGGGCTCCATATCTACCCAGTACGTCTTCACACGGGCAAGAGCCAGCCGAGCGCCCTCTGTGCAAGCTGACCTCTTCAGAGCTTCAATCTAAGGCACCACGTCAAGAAATTGCTGCACCAAGCTAAAATAGCTTTTCGGCTTCGATCTCCCCGGACACAGGCGATCCATGGCATAGCTCATGGCGAGTCCGGACAACCTATTCAGCTCGGCCCATTGGGCCAGGCGATCGTCCACTGCAAGTGGACGCTCTGGATTGGTGAATTGCGACCAGAAGAGCTTTTCCACTTCATGATCTTTCTTATCTTGAAAGTACCTGGTCGCATCAGCGGCACTAGCCGCCAAATCTAGATAGGTGTTCTCCACGCTCCACGCTCGGTCCAACGGGGCGAACTTCGGATCATAGAATTTTCTTCGCAGCAGGAAGGGCTTTCCATCCGCAATTAGTCCGGCTTGACGTAGCTCTTCCTTTGCCGCTCTCATCATAGAGCGGGCGTCCTTGGCGTCAGCAACGGCCTTCTCCAAATCCGTCTGCCTGATTCGACCTTCCTCTTCAAGAAGTTTGCAATGGTCAGTAGCGCTTTTCAATTTTACGGCAAGATCAGCCATCTCATCTTTGCTTCGGCAATGGGAAGCCTATTCGGCTTTCAGCTCTTCGCGGGCTCTTCCGGCAGCCGCATCACTTTTTCTGGCTTGCTCCTTTGCTTTGGCGAGTTCGGCTCTAAGTCCTCCTATGGCCGCCGCACCATCTGCATCAAGCATACATAAGGTAAGATATTGACATAAAGCCACTCTTACTAATAATCGCCAAATAATTTCAAATACCTTGAGCATCATCAAGCCGCTTGTTAACAAGCATGATGTCGGCTTCTGCCACTTCAAGTTGCCATTTCATTTCGGCAAAATCTCGAATCCGGCTTGATTCCGGACAATTTGCCACCTGCATATAAAGGTGCCACTTAAAGGACCTGGGACTAAGATCCTCTGCGCGCCGCACATCTTTGCGCCACACAGAGTCTCAGGGGCTACTATCTACACAGGGCGCATGTTATTATGCGCAATTAACACTAATGTTCGTTATTTAAAAAAAACGTACCTCAAGGCCCGCCAATAAACTCTTGACGGCCTCATTCAGCCCGCTTTCCGCGGCTGAAATCTTCTCAATCACCGTGTGCATCAACACACGATGCTCCTCTGAAACAGAGGCTCGGCCCAGTAGAACCTTCAGCTCCTCCGACCGAACACCAGATGGTGCCAGACTTGTCCCATGGCCTTCTTCGGAGGCCGGACACGGAGAACTTCGGGGGGCCGCATGATCACCTTCTGCCTCTGGCAGATCCGGAGCAACCCTCTGTGACGACACTTCGGCGTCGCCCGCCTTGCTAGGCGGTGTAGAAGGAGGAGGCGTTCCGCTCTCCATCATCTCCGGAAGAAGGTCCCCCGACGACGAGTTCTGCTGAGAAGGGGCGGGGTCCGAACTACAAGGTAAGGTTTCGGTTAAAACTCCTCAAAGTATAAATCAAAGACTTCTCTTAAAAGAACAACTCTCTTTTTACTTACGGCTCGTTGGAGGGCTGCTCCTTTTGAGGATTTAATTCGGCCGAGGGGCTCCCCGGCGTCGGGTCCTCTGACATGGATTCTTTCCCCCGCTTTGAAGCTTGGACTTCCGGGTTGTCAGAGGCGGCCCTTTTCTTTCCCCTAGGAGGGGAATTTTCGATTCCCCCCTTTGAAGTGGCCTCTTTCGAAGAGGCCATGGTTTCCTTGTCTGTCCCCTTATTTCCCTCCAAAGGCTCTACCTCTAGCATCCTGACTAACACAGGATCCAGCCTGGTTTCGGGAAGGGGAGCCGGACACCGGATCAGCTTCGCCTTTGCTATCCATTCCTGCTTAACAAGAAATGTTGTTAAAAAGCAAGATAATTATGCGGATAGAAGGTCCGGACACAAGGTCACCCACCTGAGTATCCGGGCGATTGCGGCTTAGGCCAGCATCCTCGGTCAAATCCGGACTCGCTTCTTGCGATCCGAAGAACAGTTTATACATCTCCGTAGGCATCATGCCCATGAAATTTCGGAGAACTCATGGCCCCTCTGGGTTGAACTCCCACATGCGGAGAGGGCGACGTTGGCCGGGCAGTGTCCAGCGAATCAGCATAACTTGAGTCACCTTGACCAGGTTGAGGTCTCCTTTCAAGAGATCCTTTATGCGGCCCTGCAGCAGGGGAACGTCTGTGGGCAAGCCCTGATCTAACCCTGTGTTGATCCACGAGGTTAAACGTGGTGGGGGGCCCGAGCGAAAGGCTGGAGGCACCACCCAAGTGGTGCCCCGGGGAGAGGTGACATAGAACCACTCATGTTGCCATAAACCGAGATCCTCCTGAAAAGCGCCCTCGGGCCATGGAGCACCGGTAATTCTTTTTATAACGGCGCCTCCGCACTCTGAGTGACGCCCCTCGATTATCTTCGGTTCTACCTTGAAGGTCTTGAGCCATAATCCGAAGTGAGGGGTGACATGGAGAAACGCTTCACACACAACTATGAAAGAGGAGATGTGGAGGATGGACTCCGGAGCTAGGTCATGGAATTCCAGCCCATAATAGAACATCAACCCCCTTACGAAAGGATCCGTTGGGAAGCCTAATCCCCGAAGGAAGTGGGAGATGAATACTATGCTCTCACCTGGCTGAGGGCTAGGGATGGCCTGTCCTTGAACAGGCAACCTGTGCGAAATCTCGCTGGTTAGGAATCTAGCCTCCCACCGTAACAGAGGAGGGCATCCATCGACCCTGAAGGTCAGAGCCGGACATTGTTGAAGGTTCGGCGCGCCCGGAATCTGGAAGCCTAGGGTGTTGGAACTCGAGGCGACGGGCGAGCTCGTTTTGAGAATAGAAGAAGGGACAGGGCCTTGGTCTCTTTATAAGAGGCAGAATACCAAGAGCCCTCCCCGTAACCGTCTTGGACTAGCCTTTAATTAAGGCAAGACGTGCTTAACAGGCACGGTTGGGTTACCCACGTCCGTATTAATGAGAATCCCGTTAAAAGGGGGGCACACGATCTTTGCTTCGACAAGATGTGCCAAGGAAACCGCCTCGTTGAACGTGCTGCGGTGAAACAGTAAAAATACTCCATACAGAAGGCTTGGTCGCAGTACTATGATGTACTGCGGAATACGTCAGCAGATTCGATTTGTGTTTGCGTTATTCTCTATATGGCAATACGTGGAAATTTGTTTTGCAGAGCCGGACACTATTTTCTGGTGTTCATTATCTTCTTGAAGAACTTGGAGGAGGAACCCGCCTTGCAATGCCGAAGACAATTTGCACGCCGGACTCGTCATCATTGAAGACTGGTTCAGGGGCTACTGAGGGAGTCCTGGATTAGGGGGTGTTCGGCTAGCCGGACTATACCCTCAGCCGGACTCCAGGACTATGAAGATACAAGATTGAAGACTTCGTCCCGTGTCTGGAAGGTTCTTTCCTTGGCGTGGAAGGCAAGCTAGGCGTGCGGATATTCAAGATCTCCTACCAATGTAACCGACTCTATGTAACCCTAACCCTATCCGGTGTCTATATAAACCGGAGGGTTTTAGTCCGTAGGACGAAGAACCACATTATTCATCATCATAACCATAGGCTAGCTTCTAGGGTTTAGCCTCCTTGATCTCGTGGTAGATCTACTCTTGTACTACCCATATCATCAATATTAATCTAGCAGGAGTAGGGTTTTACCTCCATCGAGAGGGCCCGAACCTGGGTAAAATAAAGTGTCCCTTGCCTCCTGTTACCATCCGACCTTGACACACAGTTCGGGACCCCCTACCCGAGATCTGCCGGTTTTGACACCGACACTAGGGTTGTAAAGATATGAGTATGCAGTAATCCGAAAGTTGTTCGGAGTCCCGGATGAGATCCTGGACGTCACGAGGAGTTCCGGAATGGTCCGGAGGTAAAGAATTATATATAGGAAGTGCTGTTTCGGCCAACGGGAGAGATTCGAGGGTCACCGGTATTGTACCGGGACCACCGGATGGGTCCCGGGGGTCCACCGGGTGGGGCCACCCATCCCGGAGGGCCCCATGGGCTGAAGTGGGAGGGGGAACCAGCCCATAGTGGGCTGGTGCGCCCCCCCTTGGCCCACCCCCTGCGCCTAGGGTTGAAACCCTAGGGTGGGGGGGGGGCGCCCACTTGCCTTGGGGGGTACTCCACCTTCCCTGGCCGCCGCCCCCTTGGGAGATTAGATCTCCAGGGCCTGCACCCCCCAGGGGGCCTATATAAAAGGGGGGGGGGAGGGAGGGGCGGCCGCACCCTGAACCCCTGGCGCCTCCCTCTCCCCTGCAACACCTCTCCTCCTCCGTCACGCGCTTGGCGAAGCCCTGCCGGAGTAGTGCTGCTCCACCACCACCACGCCATTGTGCTGCTGCTGGAGCCATGTTCCTCAACCTCTCCTTCCCCCTTGCTGTATCAAGAAGGAGGAGACGTCATCCGCTCCGTACGTGTGTTGAACGCGGAGGTGCCGTCCGTTCGGCGCTTGGTCATCGGTGATTTGGATCACGACGAGTACGACTCCGTCATCCACGTTCTAGTGAACGCTTCCGCTCGCGATCTACAAAGGTATGTAGATGCATCCGATCACTTGTTGCTAGATGAACTCATAGATGGATCTTGGTGAAACCGTAGGAAATTTTTTGTTTTGTGCAACGTTCCCCAACACGATGCAGACGCGAAACTGGTTGCTTGGGTCTTGAGTAGGTGGGTAAGGTTCCTTGGTAGCTTTGTCGATGGGGTCCTGAGCCCCCAGCGTTATGAGGCTCACGTTGGTCTCATGACGACACACAGCGGGGCGCGCCCGTGAGTGGTTCCCAGGCACCTCCCTCAGGACCAGGTCTGGGGTCCCCCTGAGCAGAGCCCCCGAGCCCATCCTGAGAGGGGCGCCGGGCGCGCCTCCCTATGCGAGGGCGGAGGGCGCCTCATCAGCAGGCGCGGAGCTTGAGGTGGTGCCGTCGGGTGCCCCCGAGGCCTGAGAGTCGGGCAGTTGCTTCTTCTTTTTGGGGATGGTCATCAGGGCGAAGACGGCCCCGTCTCCGTCGGAGCTCTCGATCACCGCAGTCTGGTAGGCGCGCTCCAGAGAACGTACTGCTTCCTTCTCGTCGCAGGCGATCGTGATGACTCCGTCGCTTCCAGGCATCTTGAGGACGTTGTAGCCATGATGGGTCGCTGCCATAAACTTAGAGAGGGCCGGATACCCTAGGATGGCGTTGTACGAGAGGTTGATGTTGGCGACGTCGAAGTCGATGAGCTCGGTGTGGTAGTTGTCGCGGTCGCCGAAGGTGACGGGGAGGCGGACCTGCCCCATCGGGAGGGTGGAGCCATCTGTGACTCCGTAAAATGGCTTGGTCGGGTGGAGCTGATCGTAGGGTACTTGAAGAGTCTCGAAGATCTGGATGGAGAGGACGTTGAGCCCTGCCCCACCGTCGACGAGGGTCTTGGTCACGCAGACGTTACTGATGGTCGGGGTGCAGAGCATAGGGAGAGTGCCTGGCACGGCGGTGCACCTGAGCTGATCCTTGGAGTCGAAGGCGATGATCTGCTTGGCCCACCCGAGGTTGCATGCAGCGTCAGGCCTGGGGAGCGCCGCATTCACCTCATGGGCGAACTGCTTGAAGATGCGGTGAGAAGCCGGAGCGTGGGCTCCTCCCAGGATGCACGCGACCCCGCGTGGCTCCTGGAAGCCCCCCGCTTCGTCTCCCAGGCGGACGTCGTCGTCCCTTCTTGGCGGTGGTGGCAGTGGAGGCAGGCCCGCGTTGCCCTGAGGGCGACCCTAACGAGGCTGGTCACGCCAGGGGGCGTCACGAGGCTGCTCCTGCCAGCGGTCTTCATGAGGCTGGTCACGCCATCCTTGGCGCGAGTTCCTGCCGTCCCAGCGTCCTCCGCCACGGCCTCCTCCGCGGCCGTAGCCACGGTTGTCGCGCTCAGGGCGCTGCCCTATGCGCCCACCGCGCATCGCCCTGAGCTCTTGGCAGTCGTTGGTGTTATGGCTATGGACATCATGGAAGACGCACTACATACGGTTGTCTCTTGGACGGTCGTTGTAGCCGCAGCCGCGCTTCACTTCTGGCTCCACAGCCAGCACGGCAGGTCCCTTGCGCTTGGCTTCCTTGGCCTTGGTCTTCTTGTCGTCGGCTTCCGCCTCAGGCAGTTCCAGGAGGGAGAGACGACCTTCCTCTGCCCTGGCGCGCTTTGCCGCGAGATTGAACATCTCGAGGGCTGTGCATAGGTCCTCGTGGATGGCAAGCTCCTCCTTCATCCCGACGTCGCGGTCACCGTCGGAGAACACCGAGATGATGGCCTCGTCGGAGACCCCGGGGATCTTGAGGCGCATGGTGTTGAAGCATTGGATGTACTTCTGTAGGGTCTCCCCAGGCTGCTGCTTTACGTGGCGCAGGTCTGCGGCCGCTGGAGCTCGGTCGTGGGTACCTTGGAAGTTGGCGATGAAACGCTCGCGAAGCTCCCCCCAAGAAGAGTTGGATCCTGGAGGAAGGTTCAGGAGCCAGGAGCGCGCGCCGTCCTTGAGGGCCATGGGGAACCAGTTCGCCATGACCTGCTCGGAGCCGTTCGACGACTCAATGTTGAGCTCGTAGAGCTAGAGGAACTCCGCCGGGTCGGCGGTGCCGTCGTAACACGGAGGCAGATCCAGCTTGAACTTGCCAGGCCAGACGAGGCGCCGTAGCTCAGGAGCTAGGGCACGGTATCCAACCACGCTCATGATTGCTGGCGCCCCCTGCGCCTGCGGTGCTGGATCTTGGGGTGCGGGCGCCACCACCTCCTGTGGTGCGCGGTTCTGGTGCTGCTGAGCGGGGAGCACACGCGCTTCTGCCCGGGGGCGCGGGACCACCTGGCAGCTCTTCTCGTCGCGCGCGGGGGCCCTGCGGGGCGTTTTGCGCCATGGAGCCTCGCGCCTGAGCCCCTGGCCGGCGCCGAGCGGTGGAGGCAGAGTGCCATGGTCTTCGTTCCCCGCCATGGGAGACGGAGGGCGAGAGCAATGGGTCGGTACGGGCGCCTCCCCGGCAGCGTTGACGAGCTCGGTGGAGCCACTCGTCGTAGAGGTCGTCCACCAGACGGTAGCGTAGGAGCTCCCGTGCCATCAGCAGCGCAGGCTACTGGTAGACCGTCCCGCGGCGGACCAGCGAGGACGACGCCGTGGCCGGCGAAGGTGACGGGGTCGCCGTGCGGCCTTCGCGCCGCACAGACAGCGGCAACAATGAGTCTTGCTGCTCGTGAATGGCCGGGTCCGTGGCCGCGTTGGCGACCGGCGAGTTGGGGCGGAGTGGTGCGCCGTTACCCGCGAGCGCTGTCTGAGCGATGTTGGCGGCGCGGCGGGCGGCGCGTGCTCGGCGAGTGTCCACCATGGCGGTGAAACAAGGTCGACGGAGAAGAGCGGAGCGAGGTCGTTGGAGAAGCAAGATTTCGACATGCCCCCTACCTGGTGCGCCAAATGTCGGATTTCGGGCTCCGCAAAACCCTTAAGATTTGAACATAGGGGCGTGACGAAGATCTCTCCCACTACACGTCTACCTAGCGCCTCGCTCTTCTCCTGGTGGTGGGAATGGAATGCAAGCAAGCAAACAAGTAGAGCATACAAGAGTTTACCCAGGTTCAGGCCACCTTGCGGTGTAAAACCCTACGTCCTGCTTTAGTGGATTGGCCTCGCCAGGGCTCGAGTATGAACAAGTATAGTGGTTTCCTGAGCTCAGGAGGCGAGCTCAAGAGGGGTGAGGGAGCGGATGTTCTTTCTCCTTTGTTATGCTAATTCCCAATGGGTTGGTCCCTTTCTATGATGGGAACCCTAGCTACTTATATAGGCGGCCAGGGTCCTCTTCCCTCGAAATGTTTAGGTGGGAAGGGAATCCCACAACGGCCATTTGAGCAGGAACACAAGGACTCTCCTATCCCGACAAAAGGTGGTCTTCGCCTGCAAAGAGGGCAGGCGGTGACGCGGTGGTGGGCTCGGCAATGACATCCTTCCTGCTGTCCTTGCGGTCTTCGGTCTTGTTGCACCAAAGGGGAAACCTTTGTCTCACCCCTCGAGAACCTGCGCCTGTGTGGTCTCCTTTGCACCGATATGGAAACTACGCCCGCTAGCACGCGCTGGCGCCCGCTGGCACGGTTCGTCATGGCTTGCGTCACTGCCTCCTCCTAAGGCAGCCCTTGCCTTGAGATCTCCGCCCTCCCGAAGCAGCCTAGCTGAGGCCACTCTTGGGAGAGGTCTTGGTCGCCCCTCCGGAGCAGCCTAGGTGAGGCCGCTCCTTGAGGAGGTCTTGGTCGTTCTCTTCGCTAGGGCTGGCCCCCTCGTGAGGGTCTTGAGGGGCTGGTCGATCAGCTGGGCCCTACCGGGCCGTACCAGGAACGTAACATGGGCCGCAGACAGGCAAGTCTGGGTACCCTGGTTCCCAGTACGCCGACATTCGTCACATGATATGTGTTTTGCTTGGAGCGTCTTGTATGATATGTGTCTTTGCTTGCTTCATTTTGTGTTTTAAGTCATCAATCCTTGCTGGACACACCTATTTGAGAGATCCAAAATTATATCATGACTTGTTAGAATTGCTCTCTGTGCTTCACTTAAATCTTTTATGAGCTAGGACTTGCTCTAGTGCTTCACTTATATCTTTTTGAGCACGGTGTGCTTGTTATTTTTGAATAAATGCTCTCTTACTTCAGTTAGATTTATTTGAGAGTTAGTAAAATTTTAAAGAAATTATCTCTTGCTTCACTTAAATTATTTTGAGAGAAAGAAAATTTGTTATGCTCATGATCTTCACTTGTATTTGTTTGAGCTTATGAAAAGCAACACATGAAAATTAGTCCCAAAGTGATAGATATCCAAGAAGGATAAAGTAAAAAATGTCATGAAGATCATTGGACAAAATATACTTAATTCTTAGTAACGGTTTTGAGATATGATGATGTGATATGTGAGTTATGTTGATGAGTAATTGTGCTTTAGTAAGAATATTGGTGTTAAGGTTTGTGATTCCCTATGCATGCACGAAAGTCAATAATCATGCAATGAAAAATTATATCCTACTTGTGGTGCATTATTCGGTGTTACGTATGCTTAATGCTCGCTTCACGAAATTATTCGTTTCTTGGTTGGTCGCTTCTCAATCTTTTTGCTATCCTTCATTTTGCACCAAGTATGATCTCTACTTGTGCATCCAAAATCCTTTAAACCAATTTTGCCACATGAGTCCACTATATCTACCTATATGCGGTATTCTTTTGCCGTTCTAAGCAAATTTGTATGTGCCATCTCTAATTTTCAAAATAAACTTCTCTTTTTTGTATTTGTTTCGCTCGCGGAACGGCAACGGGTGGCTAACATTTTCCATGCTGGATGTGTTATTCTCACGATGAGTGGTTATTAACTTGTCATTGCACGAGAGTAAGGCAAAGGTTTTAGGGATTCCCAGTCCAGAAATGCAAAAAAGAATTTACTTTATGTTGTCAAATAATAAATTCCTTGGCAAGTGTTGGTATGGAAGGCACCCGTGGATACTACTAGCCATGGAAAGTGAAAGAATGGTGGAAAAAGGAATAAACTTTATTTTCTATTTGGGTACCGCCTATGGCATATCTAGCATGGAAAGTGTTCGTAGCTCTACGTCGTTTTTGTTGGTGGGATGGATACTGAAAGTGCAACTATCCCTAGGTGGTTTCGGTAATTCATAACAACATATAGCTCATTGAGCTAATGCTATTCCAAGACAATTATTTCAGGAAAGCTCAATGATTGGCATGGCATGGATGGTGAAAGTGGAACCCTCAAAATGCTAAGGACAAAGGATTGGCTCAAGCTCAAAAGCTCAAGACTCTTCATTTTACATTTTAGTGATCCGAGATCACATTGAGTCCATAGGAAAAGCCAATACTATCAAGGAGGGATGAGGTGTTGCTTAATGAGCCCTTTGCTTTATGTGCTTAATGATATGCTCCAAAATCCTCAGCTACTTTCCCATATCCACATATGACCTAAACCCTAAGCCAAACTCGGCCCTACCGATTCTTTCTATCTGGCGCCACCGAGTTTCATATGTCATAAGCCACTGCCAAACCCTAGCAAATCGGTTTCACCGACAGGGATCTCGGTCTCACCGAGATGGGATTGTAATCTCACTGTGTATGTCCATTGTCAAAATCGGTCTCACCGAGTTTAGGCAATCGGTACTACCGAGATTACAATGCAAACTCTCTGGTTAACTCATTACCAAAATCGGTCTAACCGAGTTTAGTAATCGGTCCCACCGAGCTTGCCTGACCAACTCTCTGGTTAGCCAATTACCAAATCGGTCTCACCGAGTTTGTGTAATCGGTCTCACCGAGATTATGTTATGCCCTAACTCTAACCATATCGGTCCTACCAAGTTGCATGTCAGTCCCACCGAAAATCTCTAATGGTCACTAGGTTTACTATTTCGGTCCGACCGAGTTTGTTGATTCGGTCCCACTGAGATTGGTAAATTGTGTGTAACGGTTGGATTTTAAGTGGAGGCTATATATACCCCTCCACCTCCTCTTCATTCGTGGAGAGAGCCATCAGAACACATCTACACTTCCAACCCATATGTTCTGAGAGAGAACCACCTACCCTTGTGTTGAGGCCAAGATATTCCATTCCTACCATATGAATCTTGATCTCTAGCCTTCCCCAAGTTGCTTTCCACTCAAATCTTCTTTCCACCAAATCCAAATCCTGTGAGAGAGAGTTGAGTGTTAGGGAGACTATCATTTGAAGCACAAGAGCAAGGAGTTCATCATCAACACACCATTTGTTACTTCTTGGAGAGTGGTGTCTCCTAGATTGGCTAGGTGTCACTTGGGAGCCTCCGACAAGATTGTGGAGTTGAACCAAGGAGTTTGTAAGGGCAAGGAGATCACCTACTTCGTGAAGATCTACTGCTAGTGAGGCAAGTCCTTCGTGGGCGATGGCCATGGTGGGATAGACAAGGTTGCTTCTTCGTGGACCCTTCGTGGGTGGAGCCCTCCATGGACTCGCGCAACCGTTACCCTTCATGGGTTGAAGTCTCCATCAACATGCATGTAGGATAGCACCACCTATCCGATCCACGGGAAAAACATCCGTGTCTCCAATAGCGTTTGAATTCTCCAAACCCTTGCCTTTACATTCTTGCAAGTTGCATGCTTTACTTTCCGCTGCCTATATACTCTTTGCATGCTTGCTTGAATTGTGTGATGATTGCTTGACTTGTCCCAAAGCTGCTAAAATCTGCCAAGAACTAAAATTGGGAAAATGTTAAGTTTTTATTTGGTCAAGTAGTCTAATCACCCCCCCTAGACATACTTCCGATCCAACAAGTGGTATCAGAGCTTTGGTATCCATTTGCTTTGATCTCCATAGCTTTTGGTGGTCATAGCCTTGGTTTCACAACCTAGGAGAGTATGGCGTCTAGTGAGGGAAATTATCACCATAGAGGTCCTTACTTTGATGGTACTAATTTTTCCAGTTGGAAGCATAAAATGAAAATGCATATTCTTGGACATAACCCCGCCGTTTGGGCTATTGTGTGTGTTGGTTTGCAAGGTGACTTCTTCGATGGGAAAGAACCAAACCGTGAAGCTACCGCGGATGAGTTGAAGATGCTACAATACAACGCTCAAGCTTGTGATATTCTCTTCAACTGATTGTGCCCCGAAGAATTCAACAAAATCAGCCGTCTTGAGAATGCAAAGGAAATTTGGGATACTTTGATTGATATGCACAAAGGTACCGACTCTGTCAAGGAATCGAAATTGGATGTGCTTCAAAGTCAACTTGACAAGTTCAAAATGAAGGATGGTGAAGGTGTCGCTGAAATGTACTCTAGGCTTGCTCTCATCACAAACGAGATTGCCGGCTTAGGGAGTGAAGAGATGACCGACAGATTCATCATCAAGAAGATCCTAAGAGTCTTGGATGGAAAATATGATACCGTGTGCACATTGATCCAAATGATGCCCAATTACAAAGATCTCAAGCCAACGGAAGTTATTGGAAGAATTGTTGCTCATGAGATGTCACTCAAGGATAAAGAGGAACTTCACAACAAATCAAGTGGTGCTTACAAAGCCTCATGTGAAGCCCCCACATCATCAAGTGAGAAACAAAACTTCAATGAAGAATTGAGCTTAATGGTGAAGAACTTCAACAAGTTCTACAAGAGTAGAAGCAAAGATAGAAGCTCCAAGTCAAGGTCCTACAATGACAAAAGATCTTCTAGTCGAGAGCGAAACTGCTACAATTGTGGAAGACCTGGACACTATTCCAATGAGTGTACAACTCCCTACAAAAGAAGAGAAGATTCTCCAAAAAGAAGCAAAAGAGAGGAATCACCATCTAGAGAGAGAAGGAGTAGAGATGATCGTTATGAACGAAGATACTCACGGAGAAGCAAGGATTCGGAAAGAAAGGAGAAATCATCAAGGAGCTACACAAAACGAAGACATCAAGCTCATGTTGGTGAATGGGTATCCGGCTCCGACTCCGACAACCACTCCGAGAGAAGTTATCACTCCGATTCCGAATATACTCAAGATGAAGGTGTTGCCGGTCTAGCACTTGTGTCAACCAACTCCTTCGACATATTTGACTCACCAAATGAAGGAATTGGAAGATGCTTCATGGCCAAAGGTCCTAAGGTAACTCACCCTGAGTACGTTGATTTTAATAGTGATGAAGATGACTTGTTAGGAGATGATGATTTACTTGTTGACAACTCTAGTGATGAATCCTATGATGAAACATCAATTAATCATGCTAAAACGAATGACAATGATAAGGAGAAAATTGAGTCTCTAACTAAAGAACTATACACTCTTAAGTTAGCTCATGAAACTATCTTCGAAAATCATCGAGAACTTTTAAGAGCTCATGAGAAGTCACGCTTTGAAAAGCTCAATCTTGAGCAAGAGCATGAACTCTTAAAGGCAATCAATGATGATCTTCGCAAGAAAAGTTCTTCTTACATTGCCAAACGTTTACTCTTATCCACTTACATGCCTCAAGTCAAGTCTAGTAACAAGAACAAGAAAGATTCTTCCTCTAGTAGTAACAATGATCATGTTAAATCCAATATTGTTGCCTCTAGTAGTTCTCTTGATTCTACTAATGATTCTCTTAGCCAAGTTACACTTGAGCAAGAAAATAGCATATTGAAGGAAATCATAGAGAAAGTGTGTACAAAAGCCTTGCCGGGAATAAGCAATTCGAGGAGATTGTACGAAAGCAAGGAAGGCACTGGAAGAATCAAGGTGTTGGTTTTGAACGAAAGTTCAATGCCAATGGAGTTGAATGGGAAGAAGATCAATATCCCAAGACAAAGTTTGTTCCTCAACAAGAGAAGTATGATCCAACTTCTTTAAAGGGTACACAAACTCAAGATGATCTTCCACCACAAGACTACAAGCAAAAAGGCAAGGACAAGCTTCAAGAGGAAATAAATGCATTTGAAGAAGCTCCTAAGACCTTAGTCAAGTGGATTCCCAAGACTACTTCAAGTTCCACTTCATCAAGTACGACTACAACTCCAAGGATTCCCATCAAGATGGTGTGGATCCAAAAGAAGAAGAACTAGAGAGTTCTTGAGGGTGGCTCCGCCAACATACTTCACTCTTATCATTTTGGCAAGAACAAGTGCAATCAACTTCCACATCTTGCACTAGTTCAAGGAGTCACAAACCCTCTTGTTGGTAAGTCAAGGGACAAGGTAACCTAAAAGCTTTCATAGACATCATCTTGTGTGTGCATCACTCTATGTCTATGGATATTCTTGTTTGTTCCTTGTGGGACTAACCCATGTAGGTATTGAAAGTGAAATTCACTCAAAAGGATAGCTCCAAGTGATCTACATCAACATTGAGCATCCACATCTTCAACATCTACATGAAGTCATCATCGACAAAACCCAAGGTTAGTTCATCCCTCTTAGGGGGGATATCACATCTAGGGGGAGCTTTACTCTAAGATTTGAGCTAAAGCAACTCTAATGATGTGAACACAACAATGCTTTATGTAAAAGTGGTAACCCCACTTGAGCTTAAACGATGAGTATGACCTATGATCAAATGTTCTCATTTGACTCCTAAGTCAATATACTCATATATAGATGACCTAGTCATCGCCAATTGCTTGATAGATGCTAGAATTGGTTGTGCATGCTTTGTCACATATTTCAATTGCTATTTTATTGTGTGAGCATGTTGGTTGCATATTTTACTCATTCGAGGACATCCACTTGTTGTTTTGATTGTTTGGCTTTATTGTTCTTTTGCCAAGTGGATGGACAAGAATGCCTAAGAACCCCCTCTAGCTATCTATGCTTTTATCTTCTCAAACTCTATTCATGCTACATCACAAAATTGATCAAGTCAGATTCGAACCACTCTGTGTGAGGAGCACTCGAAGTCCCCGATTCGTCATAGACTTAAACTTCCAAAACCTCTTTGTGATTCTCGGTCTGACCGATACCCCACTTTCGGTCTTACCGAGATCATTAAGTTGATCTATGTTTTCGATCTCGGTGCAACCGATTTGAACCATTCGATCACACCGAGTTGCAATAACTGTATACAGTTTTGCATCTCGGTGCCACCGAGTTGTTCCACTCGGTCACACCGATAGGGTCGGGCTATATATAGACACGGGCAAAAATTTGGAAATTTCTCCGAACCCCTTCGCCCGCGCCATAGCTCACTCTGCTGACGTGGTCTCCGGATCGTCTCCTCGCCACCAGCCGCCTCCAGTCGCTGGTCTCCGTCGCCGTCAACGGGAATCAACCCCGCCATTGTCGCCGTAGCGAGTCTCCGCCGAACTAGGGTATGGACTCGATCTTTGTGCTATTCCCCAATCCGATTCCTAGCACATTGTGATCATATTGATTCTAGCCACGTTTGATAAACTCCTATCCAGTCAATGAACTCGTAAATTAGGTTTGATTCGAAAATTTTAGGGTTAGGTTTCCGCCGAAACCATCTCGGACCCACCGAGTTGGAAAACTCGGTCCCACCGATTTGGCTTATGCCATTGCACAAGTGAGACTCGGTCTGACCGAGTATTACTAATCGGTGTGACCGATTTTGGAACTTTGTGAAACCCTAGCAGTCTCGGTGCCACCAAACTGTGACTTGGTCTGACCGAGTTCACTAGTTTAGGTTCCAAAACTGCTTCGGTATCACCGAGTTTAAAAATCGGTAGATCCGAAGTGCTTTCCGTGGGAAACTAAAACTAAGTTTTTGAATCATTCTTTTTCAAAAAACCTCTGTATTTTGTGATGCTCATCCACTCTACCTCATCTATAAACTATTCACAAGGTCAGCAGTCAGCTTGTTCATCATGTCAGACCAAAGTGATAGCCAGAACATGTCAGAGTAGCCAGTGCAAATGAGTAAGGGCACTAGTCCCTCCAGTTCTTCAGATGATGGCAGCAGGAGCACCCCTAGCAATCTGCCAAAAGCTGCCATAAGACAAAGGAAGAAGAGAACCTCAAAATTAGAGGATGAAGACTATGTGGCAGAGGAGGAAGCAACTTTCAAGAGAGTTGTGCTCAAGAAGGAATATGGCTCAGCTGCAGCTATCAAGCCAGGTATGTACAAAAAGGCACCTGCTAGAAGAGTTCCTACCTCCAAGCCTAGGAAGGCTGTTCCTGAGGAAACCATGAAGTTCACTATGGAATCTGAAGAAGAAGAAATTGGCCAGGGCAAGAAAAAGAAGAGAGCTAGAACTACCACTGCCAGAGTTATTGGCAAGCCCTCTATGAGGAGAGATTCTTCTGATGAAGAAGAAGAAGAGGAAGAGGTTGCTGCACCAGCACCTAAGGCACCCAAGCTAATGGGTGATGCTATCAAGTCAGGGGCTACTGCATGTAAGCCCAAGGAAGCACCCAAGGCTACATCAAAGGCCAAGACAGCTCCAAAAAGAAATACTAGGAGCATCCTAGCTGCTGAGAAGAACAAGGCCCCAGTGCCTGACATTGCAGAAGAAGAGGAAGGCCAAGTGCTGAGAAAGTTGAAGCCGAAGATCCCAGACCACAATGATGCTCATCCTGTGGCTGCGGATATGAAGATCAGAAGAGACTCTGGGCTGAGAAAATGGAGAGTAGAGGATCCCTATGCTACCAGGAGGAGGACTGCTGTTGACTACAGGTTCCACACTAAGGAACAGCAGGACTTCTATGAGACAGTCTTATTGGACAAGAAGCCAATTGTGTGTGATATGAGATGGGTCGACTGGGAATACATCAAAGAAAACGAAGAGCACTACCCTGGAGTGCAAGACAGCTTCAAGGCATGTGGAGTAGCAGACTTTGTTGGGCAGAAGCTCACAAAGTGGAATGAAGAGCTGATCATGCAGTTCTACTCCACAACACATTTTTATCCAGATGGGAGAATTGTTTGGATGTCTGAAGGTACGAGGTACCAATCAACAATTGCTGAGTGGGCACAGCTTATCAATGCTCCAGAAGAAAATGAGGATGACTTGGACATTTATGCCAAGAGGAAGATGGACCACAACTCCATGTCCAACATGTACAAAGAGAACCCAAACAAGGCACTTGACACTTTCAAGTTTGGATCAGTACACTATCTTCTGTTAGGGCTGCCAACCATCAATTGGATACTGAGGCACACCTTGTTGCCCAAGTCAGGTGATCACAAGATGATCAGAGGCCATGCAATCAACTTGCTTTATATCTTTGATGTGCCACAGAAATTCAAAGTCATGAGCCTTATGATAGAAACAATCAAGAGGACTGCAACAGACTAGAAGAGGAGCTGTGGATATGCCCCTCAGATCCAGGAACTGATCAACTCCAAGATGGGCACAGGCATATACCTTTTGGGTAAGGAACATCTGCCTATTCATCTTGATTTTGAAGATAATGAAGTTGTGATGAACAAAGATGAACCATCTTCAGCCCATGCACAAGCACAGAAGGAGAAGGCAAGGAAGGAGAAAGCTGCAAAGATGCCAACTCAAGAGGAGGCATTTGAATACTTCTTGAAAACCAAGCAAGAGCAGCTCAGTTACTTGATTGCATCCACCCTGAGGATAGAGAAAGGATTGGCCACCCTCAATCAGAATCAGGAGAGCTTAGAGAGAATTGTAGAACAAAAGTTCTATGACCTGGATGTCAAAGTGACAGAGATTCAATCTGCAGTGGAGCAACTTCAAGATGATATGAAGGAGAGGAAAGGGAAGACTACCACTGATGCATTTTCCAGAGTGCCACGAGCTCAGAGGTCCAGTGCAGTGCCAGTTCCTGACACAAGAGCCACCGCCTCAGCTCCAGCCACAGCACCAGCCCAACCAGCTCCAGCATCTACTTCAGCTCCAGCTCCAACCACGTCTACGGAAGCCTTCGTCCTTGGAGTGATCTAGACTCCACCACCACTAGAAGATCAAGCCTGAGTGTCGATTTAGCACTATGCATTTTCTAGGAACTTTTTGGTAACTTGTTGCCAAAGGGGGAGAAAAATGTATAGATCATAGGCTTCTAGAGAGAGAGTGTTGCTTTTTCTCTCTTACTTTATTTGGTGGTTTTTCAACATTATTTGCTTTTGGTCGAGATACTTTGATATGCTTGTGAAACATTGATGATCATGTGTTTGATCATAAGCTACACTTATGCATGCTTGATATATCTTATCCATCTTATGTGGTCATTCACTTTTCCTTGGTGATGAGTGCATGTATTTCATTATTATCATTTTGAGCGCTCCACCAAGATGTATGTGACATGGAAGAGTAACCCATAATTCTAACTCCTTGTGCATTTGCAGTCCAAAGCAAATTTTATATATGCACAAATTTAGGGGGAGCTCTTACTTATCACATACTTCTCAAAGCGACGATGTAATTCATTCTTATTATCATTTGTAGAAGCTTTGATCTATATGTTGTCATCAATTACCAAAAAGGGGGAGATTGAAAGTGAAACTATCCCTAGGTGGTTTTGGTAATTCATAACAACATATAGCTCATTGAGCTAATGCTATTCCAAGACAATTATTTCAGGAAAGCTCAATGATTGGCATGGCATGGATGGTGAAAGTGGAACCCTCAAAATGCTAAGGACAAAGGTTTGGCTCAAGCTCAAAAGCTCAAGACTCTTCATTTTACATTTTAGTGATCCAAGATCACATTGAGTCCATAGGAAAAGCTAATACTATCAAGGAGGGATGAGGTGTTGCTTAATGAGCCCTTTGCTTTATGTGCTTAATGATATGCTCCAAAATCCTCAGCTACTTTCCCATATCCACATATGACCTAAACCCTAAGCCAAACTCGGCCCTACCGATTCTTTCTATCCGACGCCACTGAGTTTCATATGTCATAAGCCACTGCCAAACCCTAGCAAATCGGTTTCACCGACAGGGATCTCGGTCTCACCGAGATGGGATTGTAATCTCAGTGTGTATGTCCATTGTCAAAATCGGTCTCACCGAGTTTAGGCAATCGGTACTACCGAGATTACAATGCAAACTCTCTGGTTAACTCATTACCAAAATCGGTCTAACCGAGTTTAGTAATCGGTCCCACCGAGTTTGTGTAATCGGTCCCACCGAGTTTGTGTAATCGGTCCCACCGAGCTTGCCTGACCAACTCTCTGGTTAGCCAATTACCAAATCGGTCTCACCGAGTTTGTGTAATCGGTCTCACCGAGATTACGTTATGCCCTAACCCTAACCATATCGGTCCTACCAAGTTGCATGTCAGTCCGACCAAAAATCTCTAACGGTCACTAGGTTTACTATTTCGGTCCGACCGAGTTTGTTGATTCGGTCCCATCGAGATTGGTAAATTGTGTGTAACGGTTGGATTTTAAGTGGAGGCTATATATACCCCTCCACCTCCTCTTCATTCGTGGAGAGAGCCATCAGAACACATCTACACTTCCAACCCATATGTTCTGAGAGAGAACCACCTACCCTTGTGTTGAGGCCAAGATATTCCATTCCTACCATATGAATCTTGATCTCTAGCCTTCCCCAAGTTGCTTTCCACTCAAATCTTCTTTCCACCAAATCCAAATCCTGTGAGAGAGAGTTGAGTGTTAGGGAGACTATCATTTGAAGCACAAGAGCAAGGAGTTCATCATCAACACACCATTTGTTACTTCTTGGAGAGTGGTGTCTCCTAGATTGGCTAGGTGTCACTTGGGAGCCTCCGACAAGATTGTGGAGTTGAACCAAGGATTTTGTAAGGGCAAGGAAATCGCCTACTTCGTGAAGATCTACCGCTAATGAGGCAAGTCCTTCGTGGGCGATGGCCATGATGGGATAGACAAGGTTGCTTCTTCGTGGACCCTTCATGGGTGGAGCCCTCTGTGGACTCGCGCAACCATTACCCTTTGTGGGTTGAAGTCTCCATCAACATGGATGTAGGATAGCACCACCTATCCAAACCACGGGAAAAACATCCGTGTCTCCAATAGCGTTTGAATTCTCCAAACCCTTCCCTTTACATTCTTGCAAGTTGCATGCTTTACTTTCCGCTGCCTATATACTCTTTGCATGCTTGCTTGAATTGTGTGATGATTGCTTGACTTGTCCCAAAGCTGCTAAAATCTGCCAAGAACTAAAATTGGGAAAAGGTTAAGTTTTTATTTGGTCAAGTAGTCTAATCACCCCCCCTCTAGACATACTTCCGATCCTACAGATACACCTCCCAAAATGTTTTTATCTCATTTTTTTTGCTTTGAGCTCTGACACCCCTACAAATCCCTACTTCCCTCTGCGAAGGGTCTTTCTTTACTTTATGCAACTTTTATTTTTGAATTTGAGTCTTCATCTTCTCTTACAAAAGCACCAACTAAGAGGCAATATGATTGTACTTAAGTATTGGGTATAGCTAATATTCGAGTGCGTTTCATGAATGGATCAATATTTGAGCATGATGGGCCAGGGATAACTTGTTTTAGCATTGATATTTTGAAAGACATGGTTGCTTGTTGATATGCTTGAGTATCTAAATTATTATGTCAAAACTAGACTATTGCTTTGAATCACATAGAAGTCAAATGTCCATGCTATAAAGAAAAGAATATGATATGACATGATGAACAACTCTCCACATAAAAATTCTCTTTTTATCACTTACCTACTCGAGGACGAGCAGGAGTTAAGCTTGGGGATGCTGATACGTCTCCAATGTATCTATAATTTTTGATTGTTCCATGCTGTTTTATTATCAATCTTGGATGTTTTATAATCATTTTATAGTCATTTTATATCATTTTTGGGACTAACCTATTGACATAGTGCCAAGTGCCAGTTGCTGTTTTTTCCATGTATTTTACATCGCAGGAAATCAATATCAAACGGAGTCCAAATGCCACGAAACTCCATGATGATTTTTTATGGGCCAGAACGAATGCAATGGGCCCTCGTTGCACCTGGGAGGGGTGCCCCGAGGGGGGCACAACCCACCAGGGCACGCTAGGAGGCCCAGGTGCGCCCTGGTGGGTTGTGCCCACCTCGGGTGCCCCCCGGACCGACTCTTTGCTCTATAAATACCCCACAAATCCTAGAACCCTAGAAGTGTCGACGAAATATTCATCCAACCGCTGCAGAGTCCAGAACCACCAGATCCCATCTAGACACCATCACGGAGGGGTTCACCACTTCCATTGGTGCCTCTCCGATGATGCGTGAGTAGTTCTTTGTAGACCTTCGGGTCCGTAGTTAGTAGCTTGATGGCTTTCTCTCTCTCACTGAATTCTCAATACAATGGTCTCTTGGAGATCCATATGATGTAACTCTTTTTGCGGTGTGTTTGTTGAGATCTGATGAACTTCGAGTTTATGATTAGTTATATCTTTTTATATCCATGAAAGTTATTTGAGTTTCTTTGATCTCTTATAGCCTCGTATTTCTTCTCCGATATTTGGGTTTTGTTTGGCCAACTTGATCTATTTATCTTGCAATGGGAAGAGGTGCCCGGTAGTGGGTTCGATCTTACGGTGCTTGATCCCAGTGACAGAAGGGGAACTGACACGTATGTATCGTTGCTACTAAGGATAAAAAGACAAGATCTAATATCTGCCGCAATAGATAGATGGATCTTGTCTACATCATGTCATCGTTCTTATTGCATTACTCCGTTTTCCATGAACTTAATACACTAGATGCATGCTGGATAGCCGTCGATGTGTGCAGTAATAGTAGTAGATGCAGGAAGGAGTCGGTCTATTAATCTTGGACGTGATGCCTATGTAATGATCATTGCCTGGATATCATCATGATTATTTGAAGTTCTATCAATTGCCCAATAGTAATTTGTTTACCCACTGTTTGCTATCTTTCTCGAGAGAAGCCACTAGTGAAACCTATGGCCCCCGGGTCTTCTTTCTCATATATTTGCCTTGCGATCTACTTTTCCTTTGAGTTTTTATTCAGATCTATTAAACCAAAAATACCAAAATATCTTGCTGCACTTTATTTTAATTGTGTTCTACTATTTCAATCTATTACAATTTTCTCTCGTCAACTAGCTATTTCTGGCACCGTTACCCGAAAGGGATTGACAACCCCTTTAACACGTCCAGTTGCGAGTGGCTATTATTTGTGTGCAGGGGCTATTTACGTTCTGTTGCTTGGTTCTCCTACTGGTTCGATACCTTGGTTTCATAACTGAGGGAAATACCTACCGTTGCTGTGCTACATCATCCTCTCCTCTTGGGGGAAATACCGACATAGTCCTAGCAAACATCATCAGTATGACCATACGAGCTTAACATGCGTTTACAAGAAAGACTCTTCTGCTTCTTATAGAACTCGTATATATGGACCTTTGCCAAGGATATTCATTGATGAACTTATCGTAGATAAGGTGAGTGCTCCGAGCTAGGTGATGCTCGATGATTTACTTAATTCCTTCAGTTTGTTTGTCTAGGATATTAGTATTATGGACAACTGTTCGTTCATAGCATGCTTGTAGGGCCAAAGGCATTTCAGACATAGCTCATAACACTTATGTATGGCTAAAGAAGACTGTTGATGCGGAGCATCCCTCGACCATCCCCATGGACGTCCCCTCACCACCACAAGCACTAAGAGAACCAATGACAAGAGCACACGCACGTGCCGTCGAAACCGAGGTTAACTCTTTCCTCTTCGAACTTCTTTTGGATTCACGTGAGTGTGGGGTTATACCTCAAATGGATACATTGTGCATTTTTAGGCACCAAGGACATGACCACGAAGAAGCTAGGAGGGATACCCAAACACCCACGGAGGAGGAGAAGGAAGAAGGACGCCGAAACGCGAAGCAAAGGAGGTCCCGCACTACCCCGGGTGCCCGACCACCTCCTACAGCTGGCTGTAAGGGCCCCTGCCCCGCGTGCCTGGCCCCTGCCTGGGCGCTGGCCTCGGCCGCCCCGTGTGCCCGGCCACTTGGCCCCGGGTGCCCGGCCCCGCCTGGGTGCTGTCCCCAGCCAGCCCCGGGTGCCCGGCCCTGCCTGGGCGCTATCCCCAGCCAACCCCGGGTGCCCGGCCCTCCCCGCCTGGAGCTACCAGCCACCTCCCCGGGTGCCCGTCCACTACAACGCCAAGGGGCGCCACCTCCTGACTGGTACGGGTGCCCGACCCCTCCTGTTGCGGCTACCCCGGGGTGCCCGGGCCACTTTGCCCCGGGTGCCCGGACCCGTCCGAGTGTGCCTGCATGCACTTTGGGTTTTTGACCCTTGTGCCCATATTTTCCCCCAATTTCGTCCCTAGACTATAAGTACCCCGCATCTAGCTCATTTGAGGGGATAGCAAAGTATATGAGAGACATTAGAGATCTTTGCTCCTTGTATCCACTCCTCTAGGAGATCAAGACCTCCTAGGAGAAGATCTGTAACACCCCGGATTCGATGCGCCAGGTGTCCGCTCGTTATTTGCCGTCGTTGCCATGTCATTTGCTTGCGTGTTGCACTTTGACATGTCATCATCTGCATTTCATATCATGTCATCTTGTGCATTGCATTGCATTACGTGTTCGTTTTATGCATCCGAGCATTTACCCCGTTGTCTGTTTTGCAATCCGGCACTCCTATGTCCCCCGGCGCCCCCTTTTGCCTCTTTTCGTGTGCGGGTGTTAAACGGTCTCGGAATGGACCGAGGTTTGCCAAGCGGCCTTGGTATAGCACCGACAGACCGCTTGTCAAGTTTCGTGCCATTTGGAGGTCGTTTGATGCTGCAACGGTTAACCGGGTAACGGCAAAGGCCTCTTTTGTGTGCAGCCCAACACCCCTTCATAGCAGCCCAATAACCCATCCAAGTCATCTCCATCCTCTCGGCCGTCGGATCATGATCGTGTGAGCGAAAACCGCACTCCATTTGGAGCCCCCTAGCCCATCCTACCTATAAATCTAGACCTCCCCCGAAATTTTCGGGTCATTCTACCTAACCCTAGCAAAATCCCCTGTCCGCCGCCGGACGTGTCCGCACCCGCCGGACACTCCCGCGCCGCCGCGCCCAGCCAACCAGGGGCTGACACGTGGTGCCACGCCGCGCACCT
>NC_057807.1:313848395-313980837 GCF_018294505.1 Triticum aestivum | reverse complement strand
CGTCCGCCCCGCCGGCGACCTCGCCCCGCCTCGCCGGAATCCGCCCCTCCCCCGACCTCCGGCGAGCAGCTCCGGTCAGATCCGGGCGGGTGGATGAGATCCACCCGTCCCACGATCCAAACGCGCCTCCGCCGCCCCCGGATCTCCTCGTCCCGCACGCCTCCGTCCCGGGTTGACTTTTCCGCGGGGTATAATTTCCTCTAAGTCCTTTTTCTGGCACATTATGTTTCCATGTTCATTGCATCATATCTCTGCATCCGTCGCCCCGTTTTGCGCGTGTAGCATATCAAATTGTTCGCCTCGACGAGTACATCATTTCATCTCATTGCATCCATTTTATTTGAGCTCATCTTGATGCCCAAAATGCTGTTGGAAGAGGGCTATGTGATGATAATTTCAGATCTGTTTCAGCAAATGCACTTGTCATTTTTTTCCATGATTAATGTGTGCATGCTATGATCTTGAGCTCTACATGTGTTTTGAAGAATGCCATGCCATCTTTCCAGAGGTTTATGCCATGTATTTTTGTGATCTATGTGGTGACTAGAACAAGCATGCAGACTAGGCTTCGTGATGTTGCTGATTTCAGCCCTTGTTCTGCTGTTATTGTGATGCCATGTATTCATGTCGCTACAGTGAGATCCGTGCCTCTTTTGAGTATGATCAGTAAGAGTGTTTTGTTCATATGGTTATGCTCTATCCATTTATGCCTCTGGTTGCAATTATAGATTGCTCTAGCAGGTCATAATCTTGCTCTACTTTTGCTATAAAATGTTCCTGACAGATTGTTTACATGTTATGCAATTTTGCCTAGTTTATTGTTGTTGATCCGTGCATGCTATGTTATTGATCTTGCCATGTATAGCTTCTATGCCATGTCTAGTTTCTGGGTGTATGCTTATTTTGTCATGCAATGCCTCGTAGTGAGTGCATCGAGCTCGTAAACATGTCTACTTGTTATCTGTTTATGCCATGCTTCAGCTTTTCACCAAGTCTGAATCTGTTTATGTTTTTGCTATGTTCACATGCTTGCAATCATATTTTCTGTGCCCTTTTGGCTCATGGTCAGTAAGGGACTTTTATTCTTTGTAATTCATAGATTCATTCCATGCCTTTAGTTGCCACGATAATTTCCTGTAGCTTGTTGCTTGATAGCTCTAAACATTGTAACCTGATGTTATTTCTGCCATGTCCTGTGAATTCTGCCAAGTCTGTGAACCTGTTATTATTTGCTATCTTGCCATGTCCTTTTGAGCATGTTCTAGTAGTTTCTGGAGATAGCTCAGTGTTCATGTTTTGTTATGCTTTACCTGTACATCATGTCCATGCCTTTTGTTTTCATGTTGATATCCTGTAGCATGTTGTTTTAATGCTTGCAAGTTGCCTAGTTGCTGTTTTGGACAGCTTGTCCTTTAAGCTTGTATAGTGTGTATGTGTTGAACCGTTGCTCCTTTTTGAGTGTGCTCTATATGAAACTTGCTTAGTTTTGCATGTATCTTCACATTACCTTGTTGGATCCATGTTTTGAGGTGTGTGCTTGATGTTTGAATGCATTTTGCATCAATGCCATGTTTAACTTGTTTTGCTCATATCTTCTAGGCCGTAGCTCCGAATATAATGAACTTTATATGTAACTTGACTAGAATTTCGTGTAGATCATCATGGTGCATCTTAACTTGCTGTTTAAAAACTTGAACATAAGGTTTATTCAGATCTGGACCAATTTCGAAATTTGCATATGAGGACTTACCGGAATTGTTATATGTTGTTTCCGGCCTCATTTAAACTTGCTTTGATGTGTTGCTCTTGTATGCATCATCTCTTGCCATGCGTAGCCTCATGTAGCCTTGTCATGCATCATACTTGGTTGAGCATCATGCCTTGTTCATGTGTGGTGTGTTTACCATGTTGTGTGCTTCTTCTCGATAGTTTCCGTTTCGTTGCGATCGTGAGGATTCGTTCGTCTACGCTTGGTTCGTCTTCGTGGCTTCATCTTCTTCATGGATTCGTTCTTCTTCCTAGCGGGATTTCAGGCAAGATGACCGTCACCTTGGATCTCATTACTATCATTGCTATGCTAGTTGCTTCGTTCTACCGCTTTGCTGCGTTACCTACCACTTGCTGCTCAAGCCTCCCAAATTGCCATGAATCTCTGACCTTGGTTACCCTTCCTAGCAAACCGTTGTTTGGCTATGTTACCGCTTTTGCACAGCCCCTCTTATAGCGTTGCTAGTTGCAGGTGAAGATGAAGATTGCTCCATGTTGGATTATGTTTATGTTGGGATATCACAATATCTCTTATATTATTAATGCATCTATACACTTGGTAAAGGGTGGAAGGCTCGGCCTTATGCCTGGTGTTTTGTTCCACTCTTGCCGCCCTAGTTTCCGTCATATCGGTATTATGTTCCCGGATTTTGCGTCCCTAACGTGGTTGGGTGATTTATGGGACCCCCTTGACAATTCGCTTTGAATAAGACTCCTCCAGCAAGGCCCAACATTGGTTTTACCATTTGCCTCACCTATGCCCTTTTATTTCCCTTGGGTTTCCGGAGCCCGAGAGTCATCTTTATTTTAGCCCCCCGGGCCAGTTCTCCTTCGAGTGCTGGTCCAAACCGAGCGATGTCCGGCGCCCCCTGGGCAATCAGGGTCTATGCCAACCCGACGTCTAGCTCATCCGGTGTGCCCTGAGAACGAGATATGTGCAGCTCCTATCGGGATTTGTCGGCACATCCGGGCGGCTTTGCTGGTCTTGTTTTATTACTGTCGAAATGTCTTGTAGCCGGGATTCCGAGACTGATCGGGTCTTCCCGGGGAGAAGGAATATCCTTCATTGATCGCGAGAGCTTATCATGGGCTAAGTTGGGACACCCCTGCAGGGTTTTGAACTTTCGAAAGCCGTGCCCGCAGTTATGTGGCAGATGGGAATTTGTTGATATCTGGTTGTAGTAAACTTAAAGTAAACTCTTCTAAAATACACCAACCGTGTGCGTAACCATGAGTGTCTCTTTTTGGGGTTGATCGAGAGGAGAACACGGTTTCTGGGTTATGTTTGACGTAAGTAGGAGTTCAGGATCACTTCTTGATCATTACTAGTTGACGACCGCTTGCTTTGCTTCTCTTCTCGCTCTGATTTGCGTAAGTTAGCCACCATATCATGCTTAGTCGCTGCTGCAACCTCACCACTTTACCCCCTTCCTTACCCATTAAGCTTTGCTAGTCTTGATACCCATGGTAATGGGATTGCTGAGTCCTCGTGGCTCACAGATTACTACACCAACAGTTGCAGGTACAGGTTATGCGATGATCCTAACGTGAGAGCGATGTTCATTTGTGTTGGAGTTCTTCTTCTGCTTCTTCTTCGATTGAGGGATAGGTTCCTAGTCGGCAGCCTGGGCTAGCAGGGTGGATATTGTTTGAGTTGCTGGTTATGTTTCATCCGTAGTCGGATGTTGATCTTGTATATGATGTTTTGTTGTATTCATGTGACATTGTATGTCTTGGTTGTATCCCCACTATTATGTAATGTTGATGTAATGATATCCACCTTGCAAAAGCGTCTTCAAGATGCGCTTCTATCCTTGGTGGGACCTTCGAGTTCCTTTAGGATAGGGTCGCATCTTGGGCGTGACAAGATCCCTAGTGGATATCAAGACCCCCATCTAGGGAAGGATCCCCATCATAGGATCATCAATACCTCATCTCCTTCTTGGATTTGGGAAGAAGTTTACCCTAGTGATATTTTCCTT
The DNA here is from genome assembly GCF_018294505.1 of Triticum aestivum. NCBI lineage: Eukaryota > Viridiplantae > Streptophyta > Magnoliopsida > Poales > Poaceae > Triticum > Triticum aestivum. The sequence goes on along the minus strand of NC_057807.1, from coordinate 313,977,088 downwards.
GAATTGTTCTTGTATTCTTGTGGATCTCATGTGTGCTACTCTGGTGGATGTGTAATTGGGTTCGTTTGAGTGATTTTCCCCTTATGTTCTTGTGTGTTCTTCACTTTTCCGCCCTCCAAGTGTGAAAAGATCCCCTCTAGGGTTCACCCTACAACATCTTGGTATCATGAGCAAGATTGATTCACATCTTGGAGTCCCATCCCCCATTTGCTAGCTTGATTTTGTTGTTTTTGGTCCCAATTTGAAAATCCCCACAAAAATAGCCCCAAAAAATTTTCTTGCAATTTGTTGGTTCTTGTGAGAGGGTTGTTTTGGTCCATGGACTTGTTGTTTGGCAAGTGGATCTAGCCTTCTCCCATCCATCCCCACCTTTCCCACCATGAAATCCACCAATTTCATCCATTTTCCATAATTTCGCCCAATTTCAACCACCACCGGGTGCCTGCACCCTGAACCCCGGGTGCCCGCACCCCCGGGCAAATTTCTCCCAACCCTGCTGATCACACCGGGCACCCGCACCCCGTACCCCCGGGTGCCCGCACCCCCCCCCCCCGAATCAGCCCACCAACAACACCATTTTGGCCATAACTTTCACCTCCGGAGTCCGATTTTCACGTTCTTTAGCTCATTGAGTAGCTACTGACATCCCTCATCCATCTAGATAGGTTCCAACATAATTTGACTCCATAATTTTTTGGCATCTTGGCATCTTTTCCTAGGCCACCCACCATATCATTCGCAAAACCATCATAGCTTTCCGCAATGTAACCCATTTTGCTCCATTTAGAATTTGTGATTTCTTGAGTTGTGAATTGAGTCTACTAAGGTGTTTAGGCTACTTAGGGACGGTTGCTTCATCATCAACCACCACCACCACTTCCGCATTGCTAACTCCGGAACCACCAACGCATTCCGCTACCATCATTTGACATTTTCCTTTGAGATTTTGAGTTTGTGGTTTTTCTGTTTCCTAGGGTGTTTCAGCTAACTAGGAACAGTTCAACATCGACAACACCGCCGCTCAACTTCGACAAGGATTCGACATCGACCACCTTCCGAATTTTACACCCTAACCGTAAGCAAGAACGGTAACCTCTATATCATCTTGGTATTGTGGTATCCCATCTTTGTATAAGTCGAGCAAACAACCTACACATGCAAGTCTAAGAGTATAGCAGCAGAATACAAAACATTGCACATGAAGGTAAGGGGAGTAGTTTGGAGGGAGCAAACGCAATGTAGACACGAAGATTTTTGGCATGGTTCCGATAGGTGGTGCTATCGTACATCCACGTTGACAGAGACTTCAACCCACGAAGGGTAATGGCTGCGCGAGTCCACGGAGGGCTCCACCCACGAAGGGTGCACGAAGAAGCAACCTTGTCTATCCTACCATGGCCATCGCCCAAGAAGGACTTGCCTCACTAGGGTAGATCTTCATGAAGTAGGCGATCTCCTTGCCCTTACAAACTCCTTGGTTCAACTCCACAATCTTGACGGAGACTCCCAAGTGACACCTAACCAATCTAGGAGACACCACTCTTCAAAAGGTAATAGATGGTGTGTTAATGATGAACTCCTTGCTCTTGTGCTTCCAATGATAGTCTCCCCAACACTCACTCTCTCTCATGGATTTGGATTTGGTGGAAAGAAGACTTGAGTGGAAAGCAACTTGGGGAAGGCTAGAGATCAAGATTCATGTGGTTGGAATGGAATATCTTGGTCTCAACACATGAGTAGGTGGTTCTCTCTTAGAAAATGTATGATGGAAGTGTAGGCCCGTTCTGATGGCTCTTGATATGTCTCCAACGTATCTATAATTTTTAATTGTTCCATGCTGTTTTATTATCAATCTTGGATGTTTTATAATCATTTTATAGTCATTTTTTGGTACTAACCTATTGACATAGTGCCAAGTGCCAGTTGCTGTTTTTTCCATGTTTTTTACATCGCAGGAAATCAATATCAGACGAAGTCCAAATGCCATGAAACTCCACGATAATTTTTATGGGCCAAAAGGAAAACGTTGGGCCCTAGTTGCACCTGGGGGAGTCCCAAGGAGGGGACAACCCACTAGGGCACGCCAGGTCTCTGGCGCGCCCTGGTGGGTTGTGCCCACCTCGGGTGCCCCCCGGACCGCCTCTTTGCTCTATAAATACCCCAAAATATCAGAACCCTAGGGGAGTCGACGAAATATTCATCCAGCCGTCGTAAGGTCCAGAACCACCAGATCCAATCTAGACACCATCACGGAGGGGTTCACCACTTCCATTCGTGCCTCTCCGATGATGCGTGAGTAGTTCTTTGTAGAGCTTCGGATCCATAGTTAGTAGCTAGATGGCTTCCTCTCTCTCGCTGAATTCTCGATACAATGGTCTCTTGGAGATCCATTTGATGTAACTCTTTTTGCGGTGTGTTTGTTGGGTTCTGATGAACTTCGAGTTTATGATCAGTTATATCTTTTTATATCCATGAAGGTTATTTGAGTTTCTTCGATCTCTTATATGCATGATCTCTTATAGCCTCGTATTCCTTCTCCGATATTTGGGTTTTGTTTGGCCAAGTTGATCTTTTTATCTTGCAATGGGAAGAGGTGCCCGATAGTGGGTTCGATCTTACGATGCTTGATCCCAGTGACAGAAAGGGAACCGACACGTATGTATCGTTGCTACTAAGGACAAAAATATTGGATCTATATCTACCTCCATAGATAAACGGATCTTGTCTACATCATGTCATCGTTCTTATTGCATTACTCTGTTTTTCCATGAACTTAATGCACTAGATGCATGCTGGATAGCGGTCGATGTGTGGATTAATAGTAGTAGATGCAGGCAGGTGTCGGTCTACTAATCTTGGACGTGACGCCTATGTAATGATCATTGCCTATATATCGTCATAATTATTTGAAGTTTTATCAATTGCCCAAGAGTAATTTGTTTACCCACCGTTAGCTATTTTTCTCGAGAAGCCACTAGTGAAACCTACGACCCCCGGGTCTTCTTTCTCATATATTTGCTTGCGATCTACTTTTCCTTTGCACTTTTTTTCAGATCTATTAAACCAAAAATACAAAAATACTTTGCCGCCCTTTATTTTATTTGCGATCTATTATTTCAATCTATTACAACCTTTTCCCGTCCACGCACCGTTTCCAGCGCCGTACCCGGAAATGGATTGACAACCCCTTTAACACGTCAGGTTGCGAGGAGTTGTTATTTGTGTGCAGGGGCTGTTTATGTTGTGTTGCTTGGTTCTCCTACTGGTACGATAACCTTGGTTTCATATCGGAGGGAAATACCTACCGCCGCTGTGCTGCATCATCCCTTCCTCTTTGGGGAAATACCAACATAGCTTCATGCAACATCAGCTCTCTCCACGAATGAAGAGTGGGTGGAGGGGTATATATAGCCTCCACACAAAATCTAACCGTTACATACAATTTACCAAACTCGCTGAGACCGAATCATGAAACTCAATTAGACCGATTTAGTTGAAAATGTGAACATTACCTTTTCGGTGGGACCGACTTGTCAACTCGGCGGGACCGATTTCATTAGGGTTAGGGCATAACGTAATCTCGGTGAGACCGATCACATAAACTCGGTAGGACAGATTTCTTTAATAGGCACACAGAGAGTTGGTCAGGCAAACTCGGTGGGACTGAATCGCTCATTTCGGCGAGACTGAAACATTACGAAAGGGAAACAGAGAGTTTGTATTACGAACTCGGTGGGACCGATCGCATCTCGGTTGGACCAAAATGTTACGAAGGGAAACGGAGAGTTTGCAATCCCATCTCAGTGAGACCGAGATCCCTATCGGTGAGACCAAACTGACTAGGGTTTCTGGCAGTGGCTATGTCAAATGAACTCGGTGGCGCCAGATAGATCAAATCGGTAGGGCCGAGTTTGACTTTTGGTTTGGGACATATGTGGATATGAGAAAGTGGTTGAGGGCTTTTAAATCATATCACTAAGCATTTTGAGCAAGCATGCCATTAAGCAACACCTCATCCTATTTTAATAGTATTGGCTTTTCCTATGGACTCAATGTGATCTTGGATCACTAAAATGAAAATGTAGAGTCTTGAGCTTGAGCCAATATGTGTCCTTAGCTTTTTGAGGGGTCCACATTCCTAGTCCATGCCATGCCAATCATTAAACTTTCTGAAATGATCATCTTGAAATAGCATTAGTTCAATGAGCTATATGTTGTTAGGAATTACCAAAACCACCCAGGGATAGTTGTACTTCCAGTCTCTGCCTTTTTGGTAATTGATGACAACGTATAGATCAAAGCTTCGACAAATGATAATAAGAAATAAACACATCGTCCCTTTGAGAAGTATGTGATAAGTAAGAGCTCCCCCTAAATTTGTGCATTATTTAGAATTTGCTTTTGAATGCAAATGCACAATTGATTAGGATCATGGGTCACTCTTCCATGTCACATACATCTTGGTGGAGCGCTCAAAATGATAGAAATTAAAAAACATGCACTCATCACCAAGGCAAAGTGAATGATCATATATGAGATATAAAAGATAATATCATCCAAGCAAGCATTAAGGTAGAATATGATCAAACACATGATCATACAAGTATCTCACACACAGACATAAAGTATCAAACAAGCACACACAAGAGTATCAACCAAATAATAAAAGACCAAAGAAGCAAAAACACTCTCTCTCGAAGCCTATGATCTATGCATTTCTCCCCCTTTGGCAACAAGTTACCAAAAAGTTTGAAAATGCATAGTGCTATGCGTCTCTCTAGGCTTGGTCTTCAGGAGGTGGTGTTGAGAGGACTCCAAGGACGAAAGCATCTGTAGAAGTAGTTGGAGCTGGTGGAGTGGCAACTGGAGGTGACACTAAAGATGTAGCCACTGGTGCTGATGTAGTTGCTCTAGTGTCAGCCATGGGAACTGCAGCAGATCTCTGACCTCTGGACACTCTCTAAAAGGCCTCTGTGATAGCCTGCCCTTTCCTCTCCTCAGCTTCTTCCTGAAGCTGCTCAACAACTGTCTGCATCTCTGTCACTTTAAGATCAAGATCATGGAACTTTGTCTCAATTATCCTCTCCAAGCTCCCCTGATTTTGAGTCAGGGTGGCCAAGCCCTTCTCAATCCTCAAAGTTGCTTGAATCAGATATGCAAGATGATCTTGTTTGCTCTTCAGAAACACTTGAGATGCCTCTTCAACACTTGGCATCTTTGTAGCTTTCTCAACCTTTGCCTTCTCTCTCTTTTCTTGTGCTTGCACAGATGTGGGATCTTCTTCATTCATCACAACAGTGTTGTCCTCAAAATCTGGTCTCAAGGGTAGATGCTCCTTATCCAGTAGGTAGGTGCCTATGCCCATCTTGGAGTTGATGAGCACCTGAATATGTGGAGCATACCCACAAGATCTCTTCTGATCTGCAGCTGTCCTCTTGATAGTTTCAACAATCAGGCTCATAAATTTGAATTTCTGAGGCACATCAAATATCTGCAGCAAGTTAATGGAATGGCCTCTGATCATCTTGCGATCTCCAGATTTGGGCAACAATGTATGCCTCAATGTAGTGTTGATTGTGGCCAAGCCAGACAACAAGTAATGAACAGATCCAAACTTATGTGTTTCCAATGCTTTGTCTGGAATCTCCTTGTACATGTTGGCCATTGAGTTGTGGTCTTTCTTCTTCTTGGCATAGACATCCAAGTCATCTTCATGCTCTTCAGGAGCATTTATCAATTTTGCCCACTCATCAACAGTTGATTGGTACCTTGTACCCTCAGACATCCACACAATTCTACGATCTGGATAAAAATGAGCTACGGAGTAGAATTGCATGATGAGTTCATCATTCCATTTTGTCAGCTTCTGACCAACAAACTTGTCCACACCACATTGCCTAAAGCTCTCATACACTCCTAGAAAATGGTCTTCATTCTCATCCATGTATTTCTAGTCCGCCCACTTCGTATCACAAACTATGGGCTTCTTGTCAAGTAGAATGGTTTCATAGAAATCTTGCTGCTCTTTGGTATGGAACCTGCATACCAGTGCAGTCCTCCTCCTCACAGCATAAGGGTCACTTTGTCTCCAAAGTCAGAGACCTGCATCCTTCCTGATGCTCATATCTTCTTCCACTGGATGGTGTCATCATGATCTGGAATTTTTGGTTTAACCTTCCTAAGCACTTGGGCTTCAGCATCTTCTTCTTCATCCATCTCAGGCACTGGGGCCTTGTTCTTTTCTGCAGCTGGAACGTTCCTTGTGCTCCTCTTGGGCTTTGAAGTCTTTGGAGCTTGAGCAAAAGCTTTGGGGGCAGTCTTGGGCTTGGAAGGGGCAGCCCCAGACTTGATGGCATCCCCCATTAGCTTTTGGGACTTGGGTGCTGGTGCAACATCCTCTTCCTCTTCCTCTTCTTCATCTGATGAGTTCTTTTCAAATTCTGCCATTGGATCCACCTTCTTGCACCATCTTCCTCTCTTCCTTTCCTTCTTCTTGCCCTCACCAGCAGCCTCTCCTCCAGTTGACTTGGAAGTTTCATGAGTGGAGGCTCTGGCTTTAGACATAGGAACTCTCTTGGCAGGTGCCTTCTTGTGCATTCCATATTTTGTTGCAGCAGCAGCTCCATATTCCTTCTTCAGCACTTTCTTCTTGGAGCTCACTTCCTCCTCAGTAGCCACATAGTCCTCATCCTCTGAGTCTGAGGTTCTCTTCTTCCTTGTTCTTGTAGCTGCCTTGGGAAAATTGTTTGGAGTGCTCCTGCTGCCCTCATCATAGCTTCTAGAGGGACTAGTGCCCTCACTCATGTTCACTTGCTCTTCTAATTTGTTCTGGCTATCACTCTGATTAGACATACTGGCAAAGCAAACTGACAGCAGACCCTATGAATAGATATAGATGAGGTAGAGTGGATGAGAATCACAAAGTGCAGAGTTTTTGCAAAATAAATGAGTCAAAACTTAATTTTAGTTTTCCACAAAAAGCATTTTGGAGCTACCGATATGTTAAACTCGGTGACACCGAAGCAACTTTGGGAGTCTAAACTAGTGAAATTGGTCAGACCGAGAAATAGTTCGGTGACTCTGATATTGCTAGGGTTTCACAGAGAGTTGAACTTGGTCACACCGATTTGCAACTTTCAGTCAGACCGAAAATTGCAAGTGCAATGGCCTAAGCCAAATCGGTGAGACCGATTTCTACAACTCGGTCGGTCTGAGATGAGTTCGGCGGAAACCTAACCCCAAATTTTCGAATCAAACCTAATCTAATGGAAGTTTTCTCTGGATAGATTGATCTCATACATGGTAAAGAACATGGCATTTGCTTTGTGCTAAGCATCAGAGGTAAGAATAGCACAAAGGTTCGAACTCATACCATAGTTCGGCGGTGAGTTTGCTACGGCGGCAACAACGGGGTTGAAATCCGTTGACGGCGATGGAGACCAGCGGCGGGAGGTCGCTGGCAATGAGAGGATGATCCGAAGACCCGAGGCGGCAGAGCAGGAATCGCGTGGGCTGAGGGGTTTTGAATTTTTTTCCAAAATCTCACCTGTCGCTATATATATCCTGACCCTGTCGGTGTGACCGAGTGGAACAACTCAGTGGCAACGAGATGAAGAATCACAAGCGGTTACTGCAACTCGGTGTGACCGAAAAGTTCTAATCGGTTGCACCGAGATTGAAAACCTAGATCAACTCAGTGAACTCGGTGTGACCGAAGTGGATGGATCATTCAGACCGAAATGCACATATAGGTTTTGGAGGTTTAAGTCTATGACGAATCGGGGCTCTGAGTGCTCCTCACACAGAGTGGTTCGAATCTGACTGGATCAAACTTTGTGATGTAGCATGAATAGAGTTTGAGATGAGAAAATCATAGATAGCTAGAGGAAGTTCTTAGGCATTCTTGTCCATCCATTTGGCAAAAGAGAAAAAGCCAAAAAATCAAAGCAACAAATGGATGTCCTCGAATGAGTAAAATATGCAATCAACATGCTCACACAATAAAATGGCAAATGAAATATGTGACAAAGCATGCACATACACTCTAGCATCTATCAAGCAATTGGCGATGACTAGGTCATCTATATATGAGTATATTGACTTAGGAGTCAAATGAGAACATTTGATCATAGGTCATACTCATCGTTTAAGCTCAAGTGGGGTTACCACTTTTACATAAAGCATTGTTGTGTTTACACCATTATAGTTGCTTTAGCTCAATTTTTAGAGTAAAGCTCCCCCTAGATGTGATATCTCCCCTAAGAGGGATGAACTAACCTTGGGTTTTGTCGATGATGACTTCATGTAGATGTTGAAGATGTGGACGCTCAATGTTGTTGTAGATCATTTGGAGCAATCCATTGGAGTGAGTTGCACTTTCAATACCTACACGGGTTAGTCCCACAAGGAACAAACAAGGATATCCATAGACATAGAGTGATGTTGACATGAGATGATGTCCATGAAAGCATTAAGTTACCTTGTCCCTTGTCTTACCAACAAGAGGGTTTGTGACTCCTTGGACTAGTGCAAGATGTGGAAGTTCTTTGCACTTGTCCTTGCCAAGATGATATGAGTGAAGTATGTTGGCGGAGTCACCCTCAAGAACTCTCTAGTTTTCTTCTTCTTCGGGATACACATCATCTTGATCGGAATCCTTGGAGTTGTAGTCGTACTTGATGAAGTAGAACTTGATGTAGTCTTGGGAACCCACTTGACCAAGGCCTTAGGAGCTTCTTCAAATGCATCAATCTCCTCTTGAAGCTTGTCCTTGCCCTTTGGCTTGTGTTCTTGTGGTGGAAGATCATCTTGAGCTTGTGTCCCTTGGAAAGAAGTAGGATCATACTTCTCTTGTTGAGGAACAAACTTCGTCTTGGGGTATTGATCTTCTTCCCACTCAACTCCATTGGCATTGAACTTTCGTTCAAAACCAACACCTTGATTCTTCCGGTGCCTTCCTTGCTTTTGTACAATTTCCTCAAATTGCTTACTCCCGGCAAGGCTCTTGTAAACACCTTTCTCTATAATCCCCTTCAGTAAGCTATTTTCTTGCTCAAGTGTAACTTGGCTAAGAGAATCATTAGTGGAATCAAGAGAACTATTAGAAGCAACAACATTGGATTTAACATGATTATTGTTACTACTAGAAGAAGAATCTTTCTTGCTCTTGTTGCGAGATTTTACTTGCGGCATGTAAGTAGACAAGAGTAAATGCTTGGCAATGTAAGAAGAACTTTTCTTGCGAAGATCGTCATTGATTGATTTTAAGAACCCATGCTCTTGTTCAAGGTTGAGATTTTCAAAGCGTAGCTTCTCACGAGTCTTTAAAATTTCTCGATGATGTTCCAAGGTAGTTTCATGAGCTAACTTAAGAGTGTTTAGTTCTTTAGTTAGATGCTCAACCTCCTTCTTATCATCATCATTCTTTTTATCTTGATTAGCATTATTAATAGCAAGTTCATCATAGTTTTCATCACTAGAGTTGTCAACAAGTAAATCATCATCACCTAGCAAATCATCTTCATCACTATTGAAATCAACATACTCGGGGTGTGATACCTTTGGGCCTTTAGCCATGAAGCATCTTCCAATTCCTTCATTTGGCGAGTCAAATATGTCATAGGAGTTGGTTGACACAAGTACTAGACCGTCAACACCTTCATCTTGAGTATATTCGGAGTCGGAGTGATAACTTCTCTCGGAGTGATGGTCGGAGTCGGAGCCGGATACCCATTCACCAACGTGACCTTGATGTCTTCGTTTTGTGTAGCTCTTTGATGATTTACCCTTCCTTTCCAAATCCTTGCTTCTGCAGAGGATCTTCGTTCATAACGATCATCTCTACTCCTCCTTTATCTTGGTGGTGATTCTTCTCTTCTACTTCTCCTTTTGGGTGAATCTTCTCTTCTTTTGTAGGGGGCCGTACACTCATTGGAGTAGTGTCCGGGTCTTCCACAATTGTAGCAATTACGCTCATGACTTGAAGATCTTTTGTCATTGTAGGACCTTGACTTGGAACTTCTTTCCTTGCTTCTACTCTTGTAGAACTTGTTGAAGTTCTTCACCATTAGGCTCAATTCCTCATTGAAGGTTTGTTTCTCACTTGATGATGTAGGAGCATCACATGAGGCTTTGTAAGCACCACTTGACTTGTTGTGAAGCTCTTCCTTATCCTTGAGTGACATCTCATGAGCACCTATTCTTCCAATGACTTATGTTGGCTTGAGATCTTTGTAATTGGGCATCATTTGGATCAATGTTCACATGGTATCATATTTTCCATCCAAGGCTCTTAGGATCTTCTTGATGATGAATCTATCGGTCATCTCTTCACTTCCTAAGCCGGCAATCTCATTTGTGATGAGAGAAAGCTTAGAGTACATTTCAGCTACACAGACCGGTCAGGGGCTTCAGAGGGAGGAGGACCGGGTACCCGGGGGTCCTAGGCCCGCGCACCCAGGGACGCTGCATGCGGCTGGGCGGGGCAGGCCGGGCACCCCAGGGTAGAGGCAGAGAGAGGATCTGGCATCAAGAAGTTCGCGCAAGCAAAGAACAAGTAGAGAGCAAGTAGAGAGAGAGAAGGGCGATCGAACTCCCCCTAGCAGTTCATCCCCCCAGCCAAGAACAGACCCTCGCGATGCTGTTCTTCCTTGTATTGTTCATCATCATCGGCCCAAGAGGCAATCCACCCACCACAAACTAGAGTAGGGTATTACACCACAATGGTGGCCCGAACTAGTATAAACCCTGTGTCTCTTGTGTTGTTCTTTCAGTAGTTTACATCCTTACGAGACGGAGAGGTTGAGGGAATAATCTTTGCGCGCGCCCCAGAGTTCGAACCTTAAGGGTCTGACAGGACCCGAAACCCGACATTTGGCGCACCAGGTAGGGGTGCGCCGGAATTTGTCTTCCACCGCTCCGCTCTCCTCCGACCGTCGTGTCCATGTCTGACGCTTGTCGGGCCCGCGCCGAGCACCGGGCCGTCATCGTCTCCCGCGTCGCCCAGACGGCTCCCGTCGGTGGGCGTCCTCGTTGTTCCCCGTCACCCGCCGTCAACGCCGCCACCGGCCCGGCGGGGAATGAGCAGCAAGCATTGTCTCAGCACCCGTCCGTGCAGCAAGATGGCCGCACCGCTACTCCATCGCTCACACCAGCTGGCTCTTCGTCCCGCGCGCTCCGTGCACCCTTGGAGGCTCGAGCTGCGCTCATCGCGGCAAACGAGCTCCTACGCTACCGTCCCGTCGATGACGTCTACGAAGAGTGGCTCGACCGTGTCGCCGAGCTCGTCCGAGCCGCAGGGGGCTCTCCTGCGCCGTTCGCTCTGCTGCGCTGCACCCCGCCCCGCGCGGGCAATGTAGCTCCGGGGGCGTACCAGCCGCCTCCTCTCCAAGAAGATGCCCCGGCTCCAAGGCGCGTGGCCCCCTGGGCGGAACCCACTCCGTCAGGCGCCAGCCCAGCAAGAGCGGAGCTGCCAAGAAGTCCCTCGGCCGCAAGAGGCTGCCCGGGCGCTCCCTGCTCCGGCTCGCCGTGACCCTGCCCCAGCTCCGGCACGTCAAGACCCCGCGCTGCTTCCAGCTGCAGCGCAAGGGGACCCGCAAGGCCAAGCTCTCCCTCAACCGACCCATAGCCACCGCAAGCTGCCGCGCCTACACCACCGACCTGCGCAGCGTTGCGTGGCCCGGCAAGTTCAAACCAGACCTGCCTCCTCGCTACGACGGCACGACTGATCCCGCAGAGTTCCTCCAGCTCTATGAGCTGGGCATCGAGGCTGCCAGCGGGGACGAAAAGGTCATGGCGAACTGGTTCCCCATGGCGCTGAAGGAAGGAGCCCGCACCTGGCTCCTAAATCTGGCCCCAGGCATGATCTCTTCCTGGGACCAGATGCGCACCCGCTTCATCGCCAACTTCCAAGGTACTCGCGACTGGCCGCCTGCCGTGAGCGATATGCGCCGCATCAAGCAACAACCCGGAGAGACCCTGCAAAAGTACATCCAGCGCTTCAACAGTGCGCGCCTCAAGATCCCCAATGTGTCCGAGGAAGCCATCATCTCAGCCTTCTCCGATGGCATGCGCGACGTCAAGATGAAGGAGGAGCTGGCGATGCATGAAGACCTGTGCACCTCCCTGGAGCTGTTCAACTTGGCGACCAAGTGCGCCAGGGCTGAGGAGGGGTGTCTCTCCCTCCCCGAGCTGCCTGCCGCGGACCCAGAAGAGAAGAAGCCCAAGGCCAAGGACGTGAAGCGCAAGGGGGCTGCCGTACTCGCAGCAGAACCGGACACCAAGCGGGGCAAGGATCTGCCCGAATCCTCCAGGGGCAGCCGATACTGTGTGTACCATGACCTCCACACCCACAACACCAACGAATGTCAAGACCTCCGCACCGTGTGAGAAGGAAGGATCGGCCGTCGCCCTGACCGTGCTGACCGGGATTACGGCCGAGGAGGAGGAAGGAACCTAGGACGCTGGGAAGACCGCGACCCGCGCTAAGGGTGGCGCGGCCAACCTTGCGAGGACCGCTGGCGGGACCTGCCTCGCGAGCAGGACTGGAGGGTTCTGCCTCGTGAGGATCGCCCTCAGGGTAAGGCAGGCCTCCCTCCGCTGCCGCCTCAGCCAAGGAGGAACGAAGACCGCCATCAAGACGAGGGGGCTGGGGGCTTCCAGGAGCCGCGCGCAATCGCCTGCATCCTGGGCGGAGCTCAAGCCCCAGCCTCTCAACGCATCTTCAAGAAGTTTGCCCGCGAAGTGAATGCAGTCCTCCCCAAGCTCGAAGCAATGCGCCCTCTCAGGTGGTTGGTGTGCGCCATCACGTTCAGCTCGGCAGACCAGCTCAAGTGCGCGGCCACAGCCGGGGACCTCCCGATGCTTTGCTCCCCAGTCATCAGCAACGTACTGGTCACCAGGACCCTCATCGACGGTGGAGCAGGGATCAACGTCCTGTCCGTGGAAACATTCAACAACCTCCAAGTGCCCTATGACCAGCTTCAGCCAACCAAGCCTTTCTCCGGAGTCACCGACGGATCCACAATCCCGATCGGGTAGGTCCGCCTCCCTGTCACCTTCGGGGCCCGCAGCAACTACCGCACTGAGCTCATCGACTTTGACGTCGCCCACATCCGCCTTCCGTACAACGCCATCCTCGGATACCCAGCGCTGGCCAAATTCATGGCCGTAACTCACCACGGCTACAACGTCCTCAAGATGCCAGGAAGTGGCGGGGTCGTCACAGTGCCATGTGAAGAGAAGGATGCAGTGTGTTCCCTGGAGAGAGCCTTTCAGGCCGCGTCACTAGAAGACCCAGATCGCGGAAGTAGGAGGCTTCCCGAGACCACCCCCAAGAAGAAGAAGACATCGTCAGGCTCAACCCCTCAGGAGGCCGGCCCTTCAGGGCCCGCATCTGCCCAAGGGAACCCTCCTTCCATCGCATAGGAAAGCGCGCCCGGCGCCCTCCTCAGGCAGGGCTCGGGGGCTCTCACCTGGAGGGCCACCGACCTGGCCAGGGTCACGAGGGAGGCGCTTGGGCACCACGTGGAGGCGTGCTTCGAAGCGCGTTTCCCTCAAGAAGGAGCGATGCAAGGAAGTTCAGACCAGCAGGAGTTCGTCAGCAAGGCCGTTCTAGAACTACAGGAGTCAAGGATCATGAGAGGTTGCCGCCGTCTACCGGCTGTGGCTCCCCATCCAGGCGAGGATGGTGGGCTGTGCGTCTGCGTCGACGTACCAGGGCTCAATCAGGTCGCCATGATGGAGCGCCTCTGGCCCTCGCAAGTGGGGCTCTATGGAGGCCCACCCCACAACTATGTTCGCATGCCTTACGGCCTGCCGAGCATGGCCGCCGCGTACCAGTGCCTCATGAGGAGCATCATGGAGGATCAAGAGGATAGGCGTTTCGCGGCCCTGGCGGAGATGGAGATAACTCGCGAGGAGCCGCCAGTGCCTCCGGAGCCTCCCGAGGCCCCAGGGCCTGGGGGCTCGTGAGGATCGGCTTCCGCAGCCCACCGAGTCTGCTGCACCAACACCACTTCGTCTTCGACATTTCCAGGTGACATCTTTCAAGCTTCATTTCCAGCTGGGAGCGCCCTCCCAGGGTTGCACCACTACCAGGCCGCGTGGGTTCGTCCCTGTGGCATGTATCCCTTTTTATTTTTCGGTCGTTAGCTTGCTTTGTTGGGGGCGCCCCTCGGGCTGCATCATCCCCAAGCCGCTCGGGCTAGGCCCAGCGACGTGTATCTCCTTTGCGTTTATTTCCAACTATGCATTCGCCTATCATGCTTGATTACTTGATGCCTGTCCACGGCACCTCTTCTTCTCCATGTCAACCACTTGCACGTTAAAAGGGGGGGTACCTGAGCATCACGACTCAGGGCTCTTACTGGCTCTCCAGCCCTCACCCTCTGGCCTTGTCCACGGCATCGCGACCTGGCATACCAGCGACGGCTGAGACAAGCTCGAGGGCCGGGACCCGAGGGCGTAGAGTGCCGGCATCTAACCAAATTTGCAGGAACACATCTCAAGATACGGCCCAGTGCCAGGCACAACCCGCCTAGAGGTAGGGCCCCGTGAGTCCCGTGCTGGCTCACGGGTGCCCAGATACACCTCACCTAGCCCTATCGTGCCGGCCACATGTCAGGGCGGGGCTGTACACGCCCCGGGGGCTCCTCCTGGAGGGGAGCCCCCTCCCACGCACCAGTGGAAGCACCATGCTCTGCGCTGGCTGACGACACTGCCGAGGAGCGGCTATGCCCGTACACATATAGAAGCGCTATGCTCCGCGCTGGTGATAAACAACTAAGGGTGTCCTCCGGGCCGCATCAACCTCAGGGAGCCCGGAGCTCAGTGACTAGCCTCATCGCAACGCCTCCCCTCGGGAGCGCCGCGCGAGGGGGCTAGGCACGGGGGCTACGCCTGGGTCACGCCCAGACGTACGCCACCCAGCCAGGCCCCTCGGGCCTGGTTCATCGCGCGTCTCTCCCCAAGAGGAGCCAAGGTATGAATGCCGTTTGAGCGTCAACGGGGACCCCTAAGCATCGTGATTCAGGGGCCTAACTGGTCCCGTAGCCCCTCACTCCTTAGTTCCGAAAGGCTATGC
Source organism: Triticum aestivum (assembly GCF_018294505.1). NCBI lineage: Eukaryota > Viridiplantae > Streptophyta > Magnoliopsida > Poales > Poaceae > Triticum > Triticum aestivum. The sequence continues at coordinate 313,962,006 of NC_057807.1, read as the reverse complement.
TGGGTGAGGTACGCGCGGGGCCGGGCTCTGCAGACGTAGAATGGTAGTTCCGCTTGCATCTCACCTCATCGCTTGTTGTTTGCGCGTCAAGGGGGACTCCTGAACATCGCGACTCAGGAGCCTAACTGGCTCCGTAGCCCCTCACTCCTTAGTTCTGAAAGGCTATGCTGGGTGAGGTACACGCGGAGTCGGGCTCTGCAGACGTAGAATGGAAGATACACCTACATCACACCTCCCTACTTGTTGTTCGTGCACCAAGGGGGACTCCTGAGCATCGCGACTCAGGAGCCTAACTTGTCACGTAGCCCCTCACTCCTTTGGTCCCGTCCTGGTTTCCAGTCGGGGCTAATGCTGGGTGAGGCACGCACGGGGCTGGGCTCTGCCGGCGTAGAACACAAGCAAGTAGGGAGGAAAAGCATAAAACTCAAGAAATTTAAAAGCAAATATTACAGTCCATACTGTCGTCTCAGTACCAAACGCAAGTTTAAATGCCTCCCCGAGGCGTGATGCATGTGCAGGAATTAAAAGAAGAACAGGAGTGGTAAAGGAGTCACTTGTCGGCGGTAGAGCAGCACGGAGTGGCTTCGCTTCATGAAGCAGCAGGGCCGGCAGCGCCTTGCTTCGGCTTGGTGCCGAAGGCCCAGAACTTCCCCAGCAGCGCCTTTGCGCGTCCCTTCACGGCTTCGACAGCGGCGGCAGCGTCTTCACCACTCACCGGCTCCAACAGGCTGTCGAGGTAGGTGCTGGGATCGCGAAGGTAGATGTGGGCGAAGACCCGCGTCAGCGCAGCAGAAGACAGGACGCGAGCCTCGGCCTCGGCCGTGGGGCAAGGCCAAGGGCGACGTCCCCAAGGGCACGAACCAGGAAGGGAAGCAGCTTGGCGGGGCCGTCCTCGTTGCCGGCCAGCGGGCTTTCCAGGATGCTCTCGTAAAGCGTCTTCAACGAAGCACGAGCCTCCTTCTCCATGTCCGCGAAGGCCACGCGATCCTCGGCAAGGACCCGGGCCTTGCCGTCCAGCTCAGCCTTCGTCATCTCCAGCTCCTTCTCCAGCACGTTTAGGCGGTCGCGGCGCTTCTTGAGCTTGGCCTCCTGGCCCTCGATAGCCGCCTCGCGAGCCTTCGCGCCTTCTTCCTGCTCTTGGCGAAGGCGGACCTCCTTCGCGAGCTGGTCCCGCAGGCCTTGCAGCTCGTCCTCCAGCTCCTTGCAGTGACCGGACTTCAACCACCTCCCCCAGGGCCGCGTCTCGAGCAGCCTTTGCCTCGAGGGTGGCCTCCCTCTCTCCATCACAGGCCGTCGAGGCCTGAACCAGCGCCGCCCGAATCGAGGCGTCGGCGCGAATCCACCCCGAAGCCAGCTCCAGGCGCCCGTCCACCAGGCGAGGGTCGGCGCCAAGAAGGTCCTGCCGCAGCCGGTCCAGTTCAGCAACGGCACGCCCTAGAACGGAAGAAGGGGACGGAGAAACCGCAGTCGGAGGAACAGGAGGAGAAAGCAGTGGCGGCACAACCGCAGCGTCCCGAGGCGGAGTCTGCTGCGCCTCCGCGGTCGTAGTGGCGGCGGCAGACAAGGGCACCTCGGGAGTCACTTGGGCCATGGGGGCTGAGCTTGCCCCAGCCAGCCCAGCCAGGCCTTGCTAAGGCGACCAGGTAGGTGAAGCCTGAGCGTCGCGGTCACCGTCCCCCGCAGGCAGAGGCGCTGCCGCGGCCGGAACCTCGGGAGCCCCCTTTGGCTTTTTCGCCGCAGGCGCCAGCCTGCCCAGAAGAAGCGGACGTCAAGCCTCAGCAGCCGAACAAGAAATAAAGACAAGGACCAAGCACTTACGGGTCGCCGCTGGTGAGCTCAAGCAGCCTCCGGCCATACTTGAAGCCAGAAAGCCGGTTAGAAGGATCGCCCTCAGGGAGCCCGGAAGCAGGAGGCGTGTCTGCAGTGCGCCTTGGGGCAGGGGCGGACCCGCGGGAGAGCAGCCCAGTCCTGTCCTTCCTCGGGATCGGGGGAAAGCTCCTGCCCACCTGCCTGTCATCGTCCTCTTCATCGTCACTTGAAGAAAGGCGGAGAGAACGGGGTCTGCGCCGGGGGAGGGGAGCCCTCGACTCTCCGTCAGTTGCCTCGGAGTCAGGGCCCTGCTCCCGCTCCACCTCGTCCCTCTCCTCGCCGGAGTCATCAGAGGACACGTCCACCGGCCCCTTAGGAGCCACCATGGGCACGGGCCCATCCCCGTTGAAGATAGGCATGGACTCCACCACCTTCTTCCAGTCGTCGCGAAGGAACAAGGGCGCGGGCGCGCCCTCCAACCTTGCCACCTCGCCCCCAACCAGAGATTGGAGAACCACGGTCAGATCCTCGTCGCCCAAGGCCGTGGTGCTCGGTTGAGGCCTCCACATTGGAGGAGAGTACTGCCGAAGCGGAGCCAATTGGTGCTCCAGGAACTCCCTCAGCAGCGACGCGCCGGTCAGCTTCGTCACCGCCATGCTGGCCGGCTTCAGGTCCGCGTCCATCTTCTCCAATGCCGACTTCGCGCGGGGGTCCATGAGCTCCAATCGGCACCAGTCGCTGGAACTCACGGGCTGCTCCGTGGGAAGGATCAGCCGAGGGTGGATGCGCCCGGCGTCCACCAAGACCCACTTGCTCCTGAAGCCCTCAATCCTCTTTTCGGGATTCGAAATGGCTATGGCACTGCCGTACGCGACGAAGCTCGCGCACGCGGTAAGGGGAACCACGAGTAACCCGGAGAGAGAAGTAGTGGCGCAGCAAAGCCACTGAAGGCTGCACCCCCACATGAGCCTCGCAGTAGTAGGCGAAGATCGCCAGAAGAAGGATGGAGTTGGGGTGGAGATGCAGAGCTTGCAAGTTGTAATGGCGGAGAACAGAGAGGAAGAACTCGAAGAAAGGAGGCACCAGGCCCGCGGTAATAGAGCTTACGAAGAGGGGGTAGAAGGTGCTTCCTCGGCCCTCAGGGGTGGCGGAGCCGACCTTGAACACCTGCGTCCCGTCGATACCCTGCGCCGCCGCCATCCGGTGCAGCCGGGCGAGGCTCGCCTCCGACACGTTGGGCGAGTCCAGGGCAGGCGAGAACCAAGCTTCGGCCGGGGACTGGCGAGGAGCCATGGCTGCCTAAGTCAAGCAGGTGAAGCAGATCTGGAAACTTGAAGGAAGAGAGGAGAGACACAAGAAAGGGGATCTGAGCAGCGGCCGAAGAAAGAGAAGAGCAAAGCCGGAGCAGATGCCACGCCTTTAATAACCTGCGCGGTTGCAGAAGCACTCACGTCTAATCAACCGCCACGCGGCGCCCAAGGCCGCAGGCTGTTAGGGCCCGCGGCGCTTCGCCCTTGCCCTTTCGCCTCTCGGCACGGCCAAGTCCATGCGCGCCTTGGGCCCGGGGGCTACTGTCGGCGTTCTGGGAACGGGGGTCCCTAGACTTGCCTGCCTGCGGCCTGCAGCGTGGCTCAAATGGGGGCCTAGCACGGCCCATCTTCATGAACACAAGACCCAAGACCCTCGCGAGGGGCCAAGCCTCGCGGGGCGGGCGACACGACGCTTCCTCAGGCGCGGCCTCATCAGGCTGGCTCACGAGGAGGCGGAGAGATCAAGGTGGGGTGCCTCATGAGGTGCCCATGACACAAGCCATGACGACCAAGGATGCCAGGCGGGCGCCAGCCCGCGCAGCGTTTCCCTTTCCTCTTTGGTGCAAAGGGGGCAAGCGCAGGCGAGAGGATCAAGCAAAGGCACCCATTTCGGTGCAACAAGACCAAGACCAGTCCAACGGTGGGAAGGAGGTCATCGTGGAGCCCGGAACGGCGTCACCACAGGGCCTTTGGTAGGAGAGGACCAACTTTAGTCAGGATAAGGGTACCAGATGTTCCCCTTCAAATTGGCCAATTGTTGGCGCCCTTCTCGCTCAATATTTGGGGAGAGGCCCAGGGCCTTTGCCTATAAATAGGACTAGCCACCCCCAGGGTAGGGGGGAGAGCATCGAGAAGATCTAGAATCAGTGCAAGCATAGAACAAGTAGAGAGAGATAGAAGGGCGGCTGAGCTCCTCCAAGCAGTTCATCCCCCTAGTGAAGAACAGACCCTCGTGAGGCTGTTCTTCCTTGTATTGTTCATCATCATCGGCCCAAGAGGCAATCCACCCACCACAAACTAGAGTAGGGTATTACACCACAATGGTGGCCCGAACTAGTATAAACCCTGTGTCTCTTGTGTTGTTCTTTCAGTAGTTTACATCCTTACGAGACGGAGAGGTAGAGGGCATAATCTCCGCGCGCGCCCCAGAGTTTGAACCTTAAGGGTCTGCCGGGACCCGAAACCCGACAGTCCCTAAAACGCATAGCCATGGACCAGGAGTTCGGGTACCCAGGGTAGAATCGGCCGGGCACCCGGACTGGTCAGGGGCTTTGGAGGGAGGAGGACCGGGTACCCTGGGGTCCTAGGCCCGCGCACCCAGGGAGGCTGCATGCGGCTGGGCGGGCAGGCTGGGCACCCGGGGTTGAAAGCCCGGGCACCCAGTGGCGGGCTGGGCGCGGCCCAGGGAGGTGGCCGGCACCCGGTGCCAGGGGCCGGGCACCCGGGTGGGGCTGGGGCGAGGCCCAGGCGGCGGCCGGGCACCCGGGGTGTCCAGGGGGCTTGGCCTTCCCCACGTCTTCAAGTCCGGGCACCCGGGGTGTCTAGGAGCTTCTCTCCTTCATTCTTCTTGGCCTCTCCTTCCTTCTCTTGCTCCATGGATGCTCAAATCTTCACCTTCTCCTTCTCACGATCATCTCCTTGGTATCCTAAAATGCAAAACATGTATTTATGAGGTAGAACCCAATTCTCATGCGAATCCAACCGAAACTCGAAGAGGAGAGAGTCAACCTCGTTCTCGATGGCCCGTGCACGTGCTTGATACGTCTCCAACGTATCTATGATTTTTGATTGTTCCATGCTATTATATTATCCGTTTTGGATGTTTAATGGGCTTTATTATGCACTTTTGTATTATTTTTGGGACTAACTTATTAACGGAAGGGCCAGTGCAAATTGCTGTTTTTTTTGCCTATTTCAGTGTTTCGCAGAAAAGGAATATCAAACGGAATCCAAACGGAATGAAACCTTCGGGAGAGTTATTTTTGGAACGAACGCAATCCAGGAGACTTGGAGTGGACGTCAGGGAAGCAACGAGGAATCCAGGAGGCAGGGAGGCGCGCCCCCACCCTCGTGGGCCCCTCGTGGCTCCACCGACCTACTTCCTTCGCCTATATATACTCATATACCCTGAAAACATCCGAGAGCACCACGAACCCTATTTCCACCGCCGCAACCTTCTGTACCCGTCAGATCCCATCTTGGGGCCTTTTCCGGCGCTCAGCCGAAGGGGGAATCGATCACGGAGGGCTTCTACATCAACACCATAGCCTCTCCGATAATGTGTGAGTAGTTTACCACAGACCTTCGGGTCCATAGTTATTAGCTAGATGGCGTCTTCTCTCTCTTTGGATCTCAATACAAAGTTCTCCTCGATTCTCTTGGAGATCTATTTGATGTAACTCTTTTTGCGGTGTGTTTGTCGAGATCCGATGAATTCTGGGTTTATGATCAAGATTATGTATGAACAATATTTGGTTCTTCTCTGAATTCTTACATGTATGATTTGATATCTTTGCAAGTCTCTTTGAATTATCAGTTTGGTTTGGCCTACTAGATTGATCTTTCTTGCAATGGGAGAAGTGCTTAGCTTTGGGTTCAATCTTCCAGTGTCCTTTCCCAGTGACAGCAGGGGCAGCAAGGCACTTATTGTATTGTTGCTATCTAGAATAAAAATATGGGGTTTATATCATATTGCTTGAGCTTATCCCTCTACATATCATCTTGACTAATGCGTTACTCTGTTCTTATGAACTTAATACTCTAGAGGCATGCTGGATAGCGGCCGATGTGTGGAGTAATAGTAGTAGATGCAGAATCGGTTTGGTCTAGTTGTCGCGGACGTGATGCCTATATACATGATCATGCCTAGATATTCTCATAACTATGTGCATTTCTATCAATTTCTCGATAGTAATTTGTTCACCCATCGTAGAATTTGCTATCTTGAGAGAAGCCACTAGTGAAACCTATGGCCCCCGGGTCTATCTTCCATCATATTATTTTCCTATCAATTTACTATTTATGCCACCGTTATTTTGCAATCTTTACTTTCCAATCTAAAATACTAAAAATATTTATCTTATTATCTCTATCAGATCTCACTTTTGCAAGTGGTCGTGAAGGGATTGACAACCCCTTTATCATGTTGGTTGCAAGGTTCTTATTTGTTTGTGCAGGTACACGGCGACTTGCATGTAACCTCCTACTAGATTGATACCTTGGTTCACAAAAACTGAGGGAAATACTTACACTACTTTGCTGCATCACCCTTTCCTCTTCAAGGGACAACCAACACATGCTCAAGAGGTAGCAAGAAGTATTTCTAGCGCCGTTGCCGGGGGGGGGGTGAGGGAGTCCTGGATTAGGGGGTGTCCGGGTGGCCGGACTATACCTTCAGCCGGACTCCTGGACTCTGAAGATATAAGATTGAAGACTTCGTCCCGTGTCCGGATGGGACTTTCCTTGGCGTGGAAGGCAAGCTTGGCGATGCGGATATTTAGATCTCCTACCATTGTAACCGACTTTGTGTAACCCTAACCCTCTCCGGTGTCTATATAAACTGGAGGGTTTTAGTCCGTAGGACAACACAACATACAACAATCATACCAGAGGCTAGCTTCTAGGGTTTAGCCTCCTTGATCTCATGGTAGATCTACTATTGTACTACCCATATCATCAATATTAATCAAGCAGGACGTAGGGTTTCACCTCCATCAAGAGGGCCCGAACCTGGGTAAAACTTCGTGTCCCTTGTCTCCTGCTACCATCCGCCTTGACACACAGTTTGGGACCCCCTACCCGAGATCCGCAGGTTTTGACACCGACATTGGTGCTTTCATTGAGAGTTCCTCTGTGTCGTCACTTTTGGGCCCGATGGCTCCTTCGATCATCAGCAACGATGCAGTCCAGGTTGAGAGTTATCTCCCCGGATAGATCTTCGTCTTTGGCGGCTTCGCACTGCGGGCCAATTCTCTTGGCCACCTTGAGTAGATCGAAAGCTACGCCTCTGGCCATCAGGTCAGATTTGGAAGTTTAAACTACACGGTTGACATCCGCGGGGACTTGATCTTCGACGGATTCGAGCCACAGCCGAGCGCGCCACACTGTCTCGATGGGCATGATCTAGCTCTGCCGCCGAACAGTGCCCTGGAGGCCGCACACGCATCGGTTCCGACCCTTAATTCGGAGCCTACTGCACCGATCGAGGATGAGTGGTTGGACGCCACCTCGGGGGCTGCGATCTCAAAGGCGATCAAGCCGAACACCAGCCCCGCACTCCGCAAGGCCCGTGACTCCGAGGGGCCGGATTCCACTTCGGACTCCGAGCCCTCCGCACGCCTGCCGATCGAATCTGATTGGACGTCGGTCATGGAGTTCACCGTTGCGGACATCTTTCAGCACTCGCCCTTCGGCGGCATCCCGAAGTCACTAAAGTCTCTCTCTTTATCAGGAGAGCCTTGGCCGGACTACGGTCAGCAAGGTTGGGATACGGACGATGAAGAGATTCAAAGCCCACCCACCACCCACTTCATAGCCACTTTCGATGACTTAACCGACGTGCTCGATTTCGACTCCGAAGACATTGACGGTATGGACGACGATGCAGGAGACGACCAAGAACCAGCACCTATAGGGCATTGGAAGGCCACCTCGTCATACGACATATATATGGTGGACACTCCAAAAGACGGAGATGGCGATGGAACAGCGAGGGATGATGCCTCCAAGAAATAGCCCAAGCGCCAGCGTCAGCAGCGCCGCTCAAATCCCGCCAAAGCAAAAACGGTGATTCCGGCACGGGAGATAATAATACTCCGTACAGCGCCGAAGAACACCGCCTTCAGCAAGATTCAGCACAGGAGGATGGAGAAGCCAGCCCTCACGAGAGAGTGGCAGACAAAGAGGTTGAGGATGATAATTATATGCCTCCCTCCGAAGACGAGGCAAACCTCGATGACGATGATTTCGTCGTGCCAGAGGATCCCGCCGAACAAGAGCATTTTAAACGCAGGCTTATGTCCACGGTAAGCAGCCTCAAGAAAAAGCAGCAACAACTTAGAGCTGATCAAGATTTGCTAGCCGACAGATGGACTGAAGTCCTTGCTGCCGAAGAGTATCAACTCGAACGCCCCTCCAAGAGTTACCCAAAGCGCAGGCTGCTACCCCGATTAGAGGAGGAAGCACCTAAACCTACATCACCAGCGCATGACATGGCCGACCGGCGACCTCGTGGCCGTGACAGAGAGACCTCTCGGCCCTCCACTCAAGCCGTGCCCTGGAGCCGCTCAAAACATACTAAGGCACGGGAAAATGCGCTAGACCTGCGAGAGATACTGGAGGACAAGGCAAGGCAAACAAGATCAATCTATGGATCGCGTGGACGCCCCACGGCATGTGACGGGGATCGTCACTCCGGATATAATAAATCCGGCCGGGCCGAACACAATAGACAAAGCTCGTTCGAGCTACGTCGTGATATAGCCCAATACAGAGGCGCCGCACACCCACTATGCTTCACAGATGAAGTAATGGATCATAAAATCCCTGTGGGTTTCAAACCCGTGAACATCGAATCATATGATGGCACAACAGATCCTGCGGTATGGATCGAGGATTATCTCCTTCATATCCACATGGCCCGCGGCGATGATCTACACGCCATCAAATACCTCCCACTCAAACTTAAGGGACCGGCCCGGCATTGGCTCAACAGCTTGCCAGCAGATTCAATCGGTTCTTGGGAGGACCTGGAAGCCACATTCCTTGACAATTTCTAGGGTACCTATGTACGACCACCGGACGCCCATGACCTAAGCCACATAATTCATCAGCCAGAGGAGTCTGCCAGGCAATTCTGGACACGGTTCCTAACAAAGAAAAACCAAATAGTCGACTGTCCGGACGCAGAGGCCCTAGCAGCCTTCAAGCATAATATCCGCGACGAGTGGCTCGCCCGGCACCTTGGACAGGAAAAGCCGAAATCTATGGCAGCCCTCACGACACTCATGACCCGCTTTTGCGCGGGAGAACACAGCTGGCTAGCTCGCAGTAACAACCTAACCAAGAACCCTGGTAATTCGGATACCAAGGACAAAAGTAGCAGGTCGCGCCGGAACAAGGAAAAGTGCCGCGTTAACAGCGACAGCAACGAGGATACGACAGTCAATGCCGGATTCAGAGGCTACAAATCCGGTCAGCGGAAAAAGCCATTCAAAAGAAATACTCAGGGCCCGTCCAGTTTGGACCGAATACTCGATCGCTTTTGCCAGATACATGGCACCCCCGAAAAGCTAGCCAATCACACCAACAGGGATTGTTGGGTGTTCAAGCAGGCAGGCAAATTAAATGCCGAAAATAGAGACAAGGGGCTGCGTAGTGACGACGAGGAGGAGCCCAGGCCGCCGAACAACAGTGGACAGAAGGGTTTTCCCCCACAAGTGCGGACGGTGAACATGATATACGCAACCCACATCCCCAAGAGCGACCGGAAGCATGCGTTACGGGACGTATACGCGATGGAGCCAGTCGCCCCAAAGTTCAACCCATGGTCCTCCTGCCCGATCACTTTTGATCGAAGGGACCACCCCACTAGCATCCGTCACGGCGGGTTCGCCGCATTGGTTCTAGACCCAATTATTGACGGATTTCATCTCACAAGAGTCCTTATGGACGGCGGCAGCAGCCTGAACCTGCTTTACTAGGATACAATGCGGAAAATGGGCATAGATCCCTCGAGGATTAAGCCCACCAAAACGACCTTTAAAGGCGTCATACTAGGTGTAGAGGCCAACTGTATAGGCTCAGTCACACTTGACGTGGTCTTCGGATCTCCGGATAATTTCTGAAGCGAGGAGTTAATCTTCGACATAGTCCCGTTCCGCAGTGGCTATCACGCACTGCTCGGGCGAACCGCATTTGCAAAATTCAATGAGGTACCGCACTACGCATACCTTAAGCTCAAGATGCCAGGCCCTCGAGGAGTAATCACGGTCAATGGAAACACCGAACGCTCCCTCCGAACGGAGGAGCACACGGCGGCTCTCGCAGTGGAAGTTCAAAGCAGCCTCTTCAGGCAGTTATCCAGTCCGGCCGTTAAAAGGCCGGACACTGTCAAGCGCGCCCGGAGTAACCTACAACAAGACCACCTGGAACGTTCTGACCAGGTGTAGCAATGCGGCCCAAACCCTAGCCCTCGCGATATAGCAAAACCAGTGCTTCGCGTACATAACTACGCTCTTGAAATACCATGGGCACAGGGGGAGGGGCACTATCACGGCACGCCCGAAACACGGCTTAAACCGCACTAGGGGCTGCCAATTTCTTTGTTTTCTCTTACTTTCAGGACTCCATACTTCGGACGATCTGTTCGGCAATTCAACTGCCGCACAAACGATGCAAGAACCAGGGAAGCAGACAAGCCATGCCGCATTATGGAACTCTCAGGTGGTCTCTATCACGAGCAGTATACCTGTTTTGCATACAATTCCGCGGCCTGCCCCTGGACCGGACATAGTCCAAACATTTTGCTTATCGCGCTATTTGTATCGTTCTGCTTTGATTGCAGCCTTTCTAAACAATGCATAGTCTTCATCGATTTTTTGTATTACCTTTTTTACAAATATATGTTTATTAATGACATGTTGCACCCGTACACTGTGGTATGGCAAATACGCCAGGGGCTTTAGGACCCCCCAGTATGGTGTAAGAAGTCCGAACACTTTCACAAGTGCGGCACCCCGAACTTATAGCATTATATGCATCGGCTCCGAATCATGTCTTGGGTCAATAGTTGGGTTTGCCCGGCTCCTATGTTTTGGTGCCTTACGTTCCGCTATATCAGATAAGGTAGCACTAGGAGAACTACTACGATCGTGCCCCAGTTGAGCTGGGCCGAGCACCTTAGTAGAGAAAGCTAAAACTGACTGTCATGATGAAGCGAGAGACCGGTCGCTGTTTGAGAGGTCTTTCGAGTCCTTAAAGACTTATGCCGCTTAGAGTGAGGAGCCGGCTCTGTCCGGCCAAGGCGTGGATAGCGCCCCGAACTCGGTCTTCCGAATACTAGGGGCTTCGCCGAAATTAGAAATTATAGAGTTCTATGGCTAAGTGAGAGTGTTCAAGCATTATAGTCCGATTGCCTTGTTTGTTGTGCTGAGCGCCTCCCTCGAAGGACCCAAACATGGGAAAAAGAGCGCTCAGGTTTATCCCGAACCCCAGCACTACTGGCATGGGGGCAGAAGCCGACGACTGGCCATCTTTCAATTTTTTGATAAGCGGCCGCACAGAAAGTAATATTTTAAATTCAGAAAGCATTGCTTCGCGCATATGAACAAGTTTTCAGCGCACAGGACAACACGAGCGAGTTTATTCAAAAATTACATCCTTGATACATTCATCCGCCATAAGGCGGGCACCCTTCAGCACATCCTTATAATAGTTCTCGGGTTTGCGATGCTCTTTCCCAAGCGGCGGCCCGTCCTTCACAAGCTTCTCACCGTCCAGCTTGCCCCAGTGCACCTTAGCACGGGCAAGGGCCCTCCGGGCACCTTCGATGCAGACGGAGCGCTTGATAACCTCGAGCCTTGGACAAGCCTCCACAAGCCGCCGCACCAATCCGAAGTAGCTCCCAGGCAGGGCCTCTCCAGGCCACAGCCGAACTATGAGGCCCTTCATGGCCTGTTCGGCCGCCTTGTGGAGCTCGACCAGCTGCTTCAGCTGGTCGCTCAGGGGCCCAGGGTGTCCGGCCTCAGCATACTGAGACCATAACACCTTCTCCGCCGAGCTGCCCTCCTCGGCTCGGTAGAATGCGGCGGCATCGGATACGCTACGGGGAAGATCTGCGAAGGTGACGGGGAGGCGGACCTGCCCCATCGGGAGGGTGGAGCCATCTGTGACTCCGTAAAATGGCTTGGTCGGGTGGAGCTGATCGTAGGGTACTTGAAGAGTCTCGAAGATCTGGACGGAGAGGACGTTGAGCCCTGCCCCACCGTCGACGAGGGTCTTGGTCATGCGGACGTTACTGATGGTCGGGGTGCAGAGCATCGGGAGAGTGCCTGGCACGGCGGTGCACCTGAGCTGATCCTTGGGGTCGAAGGCGATGATCTGCCTGGCCCACCTGAGGTTGCACGCAGCGTCAGGCCTGGGAAGCACCGCATTCACCTCATGGGCGAACTGCTTGAAGATGCGGTGAGAAGCCGGAGCGTGGGCTCCTCCCAGGATGCACGCGACCCCGCGTGGCTCCTGGAAGCCCCCCGCTTCGTCTCCCCGGCGGACATCGTCGTCCCTTCTTGGTGGTGGTAGCAGTGGAGGCAGGCCCGTGTTGCCCTGAGGGCGACCCTCACGAGGCTGGTCACACCAGGGGGCGTCACGAGGCTGCTCCTGCCAGCGGTCTTCACGAGGCTGGTCACGCCATCCTTGGCGCGAGTTCCTGCCGTCCCAGCGTCCTCCGACACGGCCTCCTCCACGGCCGTAGCCACGGTTGTCGCGCTCAGGGCGCTGCCCTACGCGCCCGCCGTGCATCGCCCTGAGCTCTTGGCAGTCGTTGGTGTTATGGCTATGGACATCATGGAAGACGCAGTACAGACGGTTGTCTCTTGGAGGGTCGTTGTAGCCACAACCGTGCTGCACTTCTGGCTCCACGGCTAGCACGGCAGGTCCCTTGCGCTTGGCTTCCTTGGCCTTGGTCTTCTTGTCGTCGGCTTCCACCTCAGGCAGTTCCAGGAGGGAGAGACGACCTTCCTCTGCCCTGGCGCACTTTGCCGCAAGATTGAACATCTCAAGGGCCGTGCACAGGTCCTCATGGATGGCAAGCTCCTCCTTCATCCTGACGTCGCGGACACCGTCGGAGAACGCCGAGATGATGGCCTCGTCGGAGACCCTGGGGATCTTCAGGCGCACGGTGTTGAAGCATTGGATGTACTTCTGCAGGGTCTCCCCAGGCTGCTGCTTTACGCGGCGCAGGTCTGCGGCTGCTGGAGCTCGGTCGCGGGTACCTTGGAAGTTGGTGATGAAACGCTCGCGAAGCTCCCCCCAAGAAGAGTTGGATCCTGGAGGAAGGTTCAGGAGCCAGGAGCGCGCGCCGTCCTTGAGGGCCATGGGGAACCAGTTAGCCATGACTTGCTCAGTGCCGTTCGCCGACTCGATGCTGAGCTCGTAGAGCTAGAGGAACTCCGCCGGGTCGGCGGTGCCGTCGTAACATGGAGGCAGATCCGGCTTGAACTTGCCGGGCCAGACGAGGCGTCGTAGCTCAGGAGCTAGGGCACGGCATCCAACCACGCTCATGATTGCTGGCGTCCCCTGCGCCTGCGGTGCTGGATCTTGGGGTGCGGGCGCCACCACCTCCTGTGGGGCGCGGTTCTGGTGCTGCTGAGCGGGGAGCACACGCGCTTCTGCCTGGGGGCGCGGAACCACCTGGCAGCTCTCCTCGTCGCGCGCGGGGGCCCTGCGGGGCGTTTTGCGCTGTAGAGCCTCGCGCCCGAGCCCCTGGCCGGCGCCGAGCGGTGGAGGTGGGGGCGGAGCGCCGTGGTCTTCGTTCCCCGCCATGGGAGACGGAGGGCGAGAGCAATGGGTCGGTACAGGCGCCTCCCAGGCGGCGTTGACGAGCTCGGTGGAGCCACTCGTCGTAGAGGTCGTCCACCGGACGGTAGCGTAGGAGCTCCCGTGCCATCAGTAGCGCAGGCTACTGGTAGACCGTCCCGCGGCGGAGCAGCGAGGACGACGCCGCAGCCGGCGAAGGTGACGGGGTCGCCATGCGGCCTTCGCGCCGCACGGACAGCGGCAGCAACGAGTCCTGCTGCTCGTGAATGGCTGGGTCCGTGGCCGCGTTGGCGACCGGCGAGTTGGGGCGGAGTGGTGCGCCGTTACCCGCGAGCGCTGTCTGAGCGACGTTGGCGGCGCAGCGAGCGGCGCGTGCTCGGCGAGTGTCCACCATGGCGGTGAAACGAGGTCGACGGAGAAGGGCGGAGCGAGGTCGTTGGAGAAGCGAGATTTCGACACGCCCCCTACCTGGCGCGCCAAATGTCAGATTTCGGGCTCCGCAAAACCCTTAAGATTCGAACACAGGGGCGTGACGAAGATCTCTCCCACTACACGTCTACCTAGCGCCTCACTCTTCTCCTGGTGGTGGGAATGGAATGCAAGCAAGCAAACAAGTAGAGCACACAAGAGTTTACCCAGGTTCAGGCCACCTTGCGGTGTAAAACCCTACGTCCTGCTTTAGTGGATTGGCCTCGCGAGGGCTCGAGTATGAACAAGTACAGTGGTTTCCTGAGCTCAGGAGGGGAGCTCAAGAGGGGTGAGGGAGCGGATGTTCTTGCTCCTTTGTTATGCTAATCCCAATGGGTTGGTCCCTTTCTATGATGGGAACCCTAGCTACTTATATAGGCGGCCAGGGTCCTCTTCCCCCGAAATGTTTAGGCGGGAATGGAATCCCACAACGGCCATTTGAGCAGGAACACAAGGACGCTCCTATCCTGACAAAAGGTGGTCTTCGCCTGCAAAGAGGGCAGGCAGTGACGCGGTGGTGGGCTCGGCAATGACATCCTTCCTGCCGTCCTTGCAGTCTTCGGTCTTGTTGCACCAAAGGGGAAACCTTTGTCTCGCCCCTCGGGAACCTGCGCCTGTTCGGTCTCCTTTGCACCGATATGGAAACTACGCCCACTGGCACGCGCTGGCGCCCGCTGGCACGGTTCGTCATGGCTTGCGTCACTGCCTCCTCCTAAGGCAGCCCTTGCCTTGAGATCTCCGCCCTCCCGAAGCAGCCTAGCTGAGGCCACTCTTGGGAGAGGTCTTGGTCACCCCTCCAGAGCAGCCTAGGTGAGGCCGCTCCTTGAGGAGGTCTTGGTCGTTCTCCTCGCTAGGGCTGGCCCTCTCGCGAGGGTCTTGAGCAGCTGGGCGATCAGCTGGGCCCTACCGGGCCGTACCAGGAACACAACATGGGCCGCAGACAGGCAAGTCTGGGTACCCTGGTTCCCAGTACGCCGACATTCGTCACATGATATGTGTTTTGCTTGGAGCGTCTTGTATGATATGTGTCTTTGCTTGCTTCATTTTGGGTTTTAAGTCATCAATCCTTGCTGGACACACCTATTTGAGAGATCCAAAATTATATCATGACTTGTTAGAATTGCTCTCTGTGCTTCACTTAAATCTTTTATGAGCTAGGACTTGCTCTAGTGCTTCACTTATATCTTTTTGAGCACGGTGTGCTTGTTATTTTTGAAGAAATGCTCTCTTACTTCACTTAGATTTATTTGAGAGTTAGTAAAATTTTAAAGAAATTCTCTCTTGCTTCACTTAAATTATTTTGAGAGAAAGAAAATTTGTTATGCTCATGATCTTCACTTGTATTTGTTTGAGCTTATGAAAAGCAACACATGAAAATTAGTCCCAAAGTGATAGATATCCAAGAAGGATAAAGTAAAAAATGTCATGAAGATCATTGGACAAAATATACTTGATTCTTAGTAATAGTTTTGAGATATGATGATGTGATATGTGAGTTATGTTGATGAGTAATTGTGCTTTAGTAAGAATATTGGTGTTAAGGTTTGTGATTCCCTATGCATGCACGAAAGTCAATAATCATGCAATGAAAAATTATATCCTACTTGTGGTGCATTATTCAGTGTTACGTATGCTTAATGCTCGCTTCACGAAATTATTTCGTTTCTTGGTTGGTCACTTCTCAATCTTTTTGCTAGGCTTCATTTTGCACCAAGTATGATCTCTACTTGTGCATCCAAAATCCTTTAAACCAGTTTTGCCACATGAGTCCACTATATCTACCTATATGCGGTATTCTTTTGCCGTTCTAAGCAAATTTGTATGTGCCATCTCTAATTTTCAAAATAAACTTCTCTTTTGTGTATTTGTTTCGCTCGCGGAACGGTAATGGGTGGCTAACATTTTCCATGCTGGATGTGTAATTCTCACGATGAGTGGTTATTCACTTGTCATTGCACAAGAGTAAGGCATAGGTTTTAGGGATTCCCAGTCCAGAAATGCAAAAAAGAATTTACTTTATGTTGTCAAATAATAAATTCCTTGGCAAGTGTTGGTATGGGAGGCACCCGTGGATACTGCTAGCCATGGAAAGTGAAAGAATGGTGGAAAAAGGAATAAACTTTATTTTCTGTTTGGGTACCGCCTATGGCATATCTAGCATGGAAAGTGTTCGTAGCTCTACGTCATTTTTGTTGGTGGGATGGATACACCTCCCAAAATGTTTTTATCTCAATTTTTTTTTGCTTTGAGCTCTGACACCCCTAAAAATCCCTATTTCCCTCTACGAAGGGTCTTTCTTTACTTTATGCAACTTTTATTTTTGAATTTGAGTCTTCATATTCTCTTACAAAAGCACCAACTAAGAGGCAATATGATTGTACTTAAGTATTGGATGTAGCTAATATTCGAGTGTGTTTCATGAATGGATCAATGTTTGAGCATGATGGGCGAGGGATAACTTGTTTTAGCATTGATATTTTGAAAGACATGGTTGCTTGTTGATATGCTTGAGTATCTAAATTATTATGTCAAAACTAGACTATTGCTTTGAATCACATAAAAGTAAAATGTCCATGCTATAAAGAAAAGAATATGATATGACATGATGAACAACTCTCCACATAAAAATTCTCTTTTTATCACTTACCTACTCGAGGACGAGCAGGAGTTAAGCTTGGGGATGCTGATACGTCTCCAATGTATCTATAATTTTTGATTGTTCCATGCTGTTTTATTATCAATCTTGGATGTTTTATAATCATTTTATAGTCATTTTATATCATTTTTTGGGACTAACCTATTGACATAGTGCCAAGTGCCACTTGCTGTTTTTTCCATGTTTTTTAGACCGCAGGAAATCAATATCAAACGTAGTCCAAATGCCACAAAACTCCATGATGATTTTTATGGGCCAGAAGGAATGCAATGGGCCCTCGTTGCACCTGGGAGGGGTGCCCCGAGGGGGGCACAACCCACCAGGGTGCGCCAGGAGGCCCAGGCGCGCCCTGGTGGGTTGTGCCCACCTCGGGTGCCCCCCGGACCGACTCTTTGCTCTATAAATACCCCAAAAATCCTAGAATCCTAGAAGTGTCGACGAAATATTCATCCAACCGCTGCAGAGTCCAGAACCACCAGATCCCATCTAGACACCATCACGGAGGGGTTCACCACTTCCATTGGTGCCTCTCTGATGATGCGTGAGTAGTTCTTTGTAGACCTTCGGGTCCGTAGTTAGTAGCTTGATGGCTTTCTCTCTCTCACTGAATTCTCAATACAATGGTCTCTTGGAGATCCATATGATGTAACTCTTTTTGCGGTGTGTTTGTTGAGATCTGATGAACTTCAAGTTTATGATTAGTTATATCTTTTTATATCCATGAAAGTTATTTGAGTTTCTTTGATCTCTTATATGCATGATCTCTTATAGCCTCGTATTTCTTCTCTGATATTTGGGTTTTGTTTGGCCAACTTGATCTATTTATCTTGCAATGGGAAGAGGTGCCCGGTAGTGGGTTCGATCTTACGGTGCTTGATCCCAGTGACAGAAGGGGAACCGACACGTATGTATCGTTGCTACTAAGGATAAAAAGACAAGATCTAATATCTACCGCAATAGATAGATGGATCTTGTCTACATCATGTCATCGTTCTTATTGCATTACTCCGTTTTCCATGAACTTAATACACTAGATGCATGCTGGATAGCCGTCGATGTGTGGAGTAATAGTAGTAGATGCAAGAAGGAGTCGGTCTACTAATCTTGGACGTGATGCCTATGTAATGATCATTGCCTGGATATCATCATGATTATTTGAAGTTCTATCAATTGCCCAACAGTAATTTGTTTACCCACTGTTTGCTATCTTTCTCGAGAGAAGTGTGGGGACCCCGACTCATAAGTCGTGATCACCGAATGCACGTGTACAGTGATTCCAGAGATCAATGCTCACTGAACACACAGAAGCTGAATAACAAGAGTCTTACATCCATACATATCGTCTTACACAAATCATGACCATTATGGTCAAGTCTTACATAGATAAAGCCTTAAGGGCTGAACATCAAATGAAACACAAGCAGCGGAAATCTTCGTCGATAAGTAGAACCCATGCCATCTGCCTTAACCCTACAGGCATTCTGACTGGGAAACGTCCTAGTTCGCATGTTCGAATCCAAGGAACTCTTCTTCGAACTCCTGTTCTTCCATGCCTGGCCAATTAAATAACCAGAGGCAAGCCAATGAGTACTTTGAATGTACTTGCAAGCAACCCATGTTTTGGTTCAAGGTACAACAATGCATGATATAGGTAAATTTTGCGGAAAGCTAGTTTTGAGTGCAATGACATGTTCAACAGCTTGTAAGACATGCATCAGGAGAATTTCAAGTAACCATGAGGACAGGTTGCAGATATCAACATAAATAGAGTGGGCACGAACTCAACTCAATCATGTCAAGTCCTTGACTTGACCCAAATAGTTCTTCCCACTTATCCAACACACACACACTGGTTTGAAAACACGTGGACGTAGTTTAAGCAGCACCGCCCAACTGTCCTTGACCGTGGACACGGCTATTCGAATAGTTTTACACTCTGCAGAGGTTGCACACTTTACCCACAAGATCCGGGGAACTTCCGTGTCATCCATGACCCCCGGTCCCTCAAGTACCTGGGGTAAGCACCCGATCATTATCTTTCCCTAGACGACACTAACAAGGAGTCCACTCGTTGTTTCGTATCCTCACGATGTACATCATACGAGACTCACTCGTGATCATAACATCCGAGAGGGGACACAACGGTGTATCCGGTGCCCTGTAAAAACAGTCATGGCCGCCCTACCTGGCACGACCCATCCCGAGAGAGAGCACCAACTCTTCCCCGTCACCAGTAATGCGGGCTCCAAGCTAGTATCGACCTAAGTAATCAATAATGCCCTTTCCCATATAAGGGTAGAGTGGTTGCGCATGTAAGGTTGGGACAGTCGACAAATCTTAAATCTATTCCGTTTTCAAAAACAACACACACACTTGTCTCGGTACACCACTTCGTCATCAAGTGGCTACCCAACTCATCATCTCCCTCGGGCATAAGTGGCACCCGACGGGGTTTTCGGAAAGTCCTTTAAAATACTTTGTCTCCATCACAATGCATATTCCCGTCCCTTTTTGTGTAGCACTACCTTAGCATCCTATCTACTCCCACCGGCATAACCCTCATAAGAAGGTAGGGTCATGCTTAATGCAAGTACCAATGAGGAAGAAATGAAGGCAACCCACCAAAGTGGCTACCATCTCATCATGATTCCGATGCAACAATAATAAAGTGCTATATGACATGCATAAAAAGGTTTTATAGACATGGTCAAAGGGCTGCTTGCCTGGCTCGACAAAGTCTTCTGGGTCTTCAAAGTCTTCTGGTCCAACTCCTTCGTCAGTAACGCAATCTATCGTCGCAAAATAATAACGAGAAAAATAAGGCAATAATAAAACAGAAAAATCAAAGTGCTAAGAAAAATGTCAACTCATTTTTGTAAAATACTAGGTGGAAATCTAAGAAGGGGAAAATTCCTAGTTTTGGATTTGGTGCATCAGAATGGGAGAAATGGATTTTCAAAGGCATATTTAAATGCTTAAAATCACATTTAAATATTTACAGTAAAGAAAAGTTTGTTGGATTTGGATGAAAGTTGCACCATTAAATAGGTTGCAATATTCTAGGAATTTAGAAATTGGAATTAATTATTTGGACTATTATTTTGTCCTGTGGAATTTTTGGAAAAAGTGACAGAAAAGAAAAAGAAAAGGGACACTGTGCAACTGGGCCAGAAGGACCACAGTGCAATAGGCCCAGATGGGATTCAGCCCACGCGAGGCTGCCACGTCGAAGGCGTAAAGGCGAAATACGCCTTCAGCCGACGCGCGAACCGGTACGCGCGCGTGCGTGTTTAAACCTGACGGGTGGGGCCCTCCCGTCAGGGTGTGCGGCTGACCAACGGGCCCCACGGCCGTCGTCGTCTACCTCTGTACAGAGGCGACGACGAGCTCGCCGGCGGAGATACATGGCACGGGAG
This sequence comes from Triticum aestivum, assembly GCF_018294505.1. NCBI lineage: Eukaryota > Viridiplantae > Streptophyta > Magnoliopsida > Poales > Poaceae > Triticum > Triticum aestivum. The sequence goes on along the minus strand of NC_057807.1, from coordinate 313,941,814 downwards.
GGTGCGTGGGTGGTACCGTCGTGCTCAGGGAGGTTCCGCCGTTCGGATGAAGGTGGAGGCGGTCGCCGGAGCGCAGGGGTTCACCGGCGACGAGGAAGCCGGCGGCAGAGCTTCGGGTGTCGACGGCTCTGGTCGTTTCCGGCTGCAAAAGCGAGGGGAAATGGAGGGGAAATGATCAGGGCGGTGAGGAGAGTCCAGATCGAGAGAGAGAAGGGGCGGAGGGAGCCCGTACCCAGAGATCGACGGCGTCCCAAGGTGGCGGAGCTCGAGCTCGGGCGGCTCTGGGAGTGAACGGGAGGCGCAGCGGGGCTGTTTAGAGTGGAAGAGGACGAGTGGTGGCTAGAGGAGGGCTCGGGGATGCCTTATATAGGCGAGCGGCGGTCCACCATGGGCTCGTGCGCCGGTGGGCTCCTGCGCGTCGCCACAGGGCTCGGGAGGAGCTGGCGCCGGGTCTGGGGTGCTCGTGAGGCGGGTCCAGAGCGAGGGAAAGAAGAGAGAGAGGGAGCAGGGGGCCAGAGGCACTGCGCGTGTGAGCACGCTCGCTGGTGCGCTCGGACGGTCGCCGCGCGTGCGAGCTGGGGCGAGAGGAGGGAGAAGGAGGAGGGGGCCGGCAGCGTGCCGTGTCCCAGACGTCGAGGCACCTCGGGGGACACGAGGGGGAGAGCCGAGGTGGCCGGATGTGGCTGGAAGGGGGCGGCTACAGTGTCACATCCCTAGCTTCTGGTACTGCCTGGTGTTTTGCATCTTGTTGCATCATGTTTAAATTCTATTTGAATTTGAAATGGGGATTGATCAAACCCTAGCACTTTGAAATTCAATTAGGTCTAGTAAAAAAATGCTTTCAATGAACCAAAGTACCTTCATCAATGTTTGCTAATTTTGGCAAGGCTTTGGATCCACACCAAAAATATTGAACATTTTTAAGGAATATTTTGGGCACTGAAATTAAATCATATTGTATTTGAATTTGAATTTATATTCCTAATATATAGAATATATTTTCAAATGTATTAGAAATATTTGTGTGCACTTGGAAAAGTCCATATAAGCCACATAGGTATTTACAGAAAGTTTTGGCACTGATTTGAATTTGTTTTGAGTTTAAACAGTGGCAAAACAAAACAAAACAGAAAAACAGAATAGAAAAACAGAAACAAAAGAAAAACGAAAGGCCACCGGGCCTCTTACCCGCACCCACCTGGCGGCCCACCTATCTGGTCCAGCCCACCTACCCCCACCGCGTCGTCTTCCTCCTGCCAGTAGGAGCAGGTGCGTGTCGACGCACGCGTAGCTACGGCCACCTCCTGCTTCGCGCTGGAGGCCTGTCCTTCTCCCTGACCCCGCGCTTGGGGATGCCCTGGAGCCCCTCTGTCCTCCTCCTCCTTCTCTGGTTCCCCACCTCTCTGCTCTCTCTCTCTCTCTCGCGCGCGATCGAGCGGAGCTCGTCGCCGCCGACACCATCCACTGCGGCCACCAGCCCTCCCCCGCCCAACGGTTGTGCTCTAGTGCTCCGCCTTGACGCCTGCATCGTCCTCGCCGAGCCACGCAGCCCGGGGCGCATCGAATCGTCGCCATCGACGTCGTCTTCCACCCTGGCCATCCGAGATCGCCGGCAACGCCCCATCGCTGTTCGTCTTCCCGCGAGCCCGCGGAGCACGCTCGTCGACCCGCCATGAGCTCCCCTCTGTTTCCTCTCCTTCCTCGTGCTCGATTTCGCACTCCAGCCCCGCGCCGGAACGCGCCCGTAGCTCCGGCCCCCACCGTCGTTGTGGTTGTTGTCGCCACGGACCACCCCATGGCCAGGCACGACCATGATCTGAAGCGCCTCATCGCGCTGGTTCCGTAGAGCCTAAGAGCGTGAGCTCTCGTGGCCGGAATCGCCCGTCCGGCGAGCCGCCGCCGCGCTGTGAGGTCGCCGGCGACTAACCCCGGCGGCCGCTGACGTGGACCTGTCATTAGCACTAATGACGGGGCTAACTAACCCCCTAGCTCACTAACGAATGGGCCCCATGCGCTAATTAACCCCAGGATTTATTCCCTGTTTAACTTTAACTAAACCACCGGACCCACACGTCAGGTTGACTTTGCTGACGTGGCTGTTGACTGGACCCACTGGTCAGTTTAACCTGGGCTGACCGTTGACCGCTGACGTCGCAGTGACGCACTGCTGATGCAGTTAATTATTTTATGTATTTATTCTTATTCAGGAAATTTCAGAAAATAATGCTAACTTCAAAAATTCATAGTAATTCAACCGTAACTCCAAATCAAACAAATTATATATGAAAAATGATCAGAAAAATCCAATCTATCCATCTGTACCATTTTCATGCATGTTAGAACAAAATAACCTTGCTGTTTAGGTGAAACAAATTAATGCACCATTATGACTATATACATGAGCTTACATTTGAATCTTTGATTCAAATGGGTTCAAATCAACCTGTCCTAGTATGCATTAGTCAAACACATTCATATTGACATGTCATGATCATGCATCATATTGTGCATTGCATTGATTGTGTTTTTCTTCATTGTTGCCGGTATTTGTCCCCTCTCGATAGACGTGGTTCCGACGATGAGTTCGATGACACTGATGAAGAGCTATATTATCTTCAGAAGTGCTAGGCAAGCAAAACCCCCTTTGTTCATTCCAATACAATCCCACTCTCTTGCTCCCGCTCTCTTTCACTGCATTAGGACAACAACGATTCAATGTTACATGCTGCGGTAGTTGTACCCCTTTCCTCTGCATGACCTGTCATTGCCACAGTAAATAGATGAAACCCACTAGCATGAGTAGGAGTTGTTTGAGCCCTGATGTGCCTACTCATTCATGCTTGTTGTCATGCCTGCTACTGCTTAGAGTTGAGTCGGGTCTGATTCATCGGGAATGAATTGGAATGTGGTGAACATGTCCTACTGTTGAGAGCTAAGTGTGTGAACACGATTTGGTAAAGGTAGCGGTGAGAGGCCATGTAGGAGTACATGGTGGGTTGTCTCATTGCAGCCGTCCTCAGGAACTGAGTTCTGTGTTTGTGATCCATGAACAGTTACTACCACACATTGGGTTCCGGTAACTCGACCCCTCTCGACTTATTAATCAACATGATCTCTGTCCAGGAGTTGCAACTAGTTTCTGGTGTTTGTAGGTTGTGTTAGTAGTCTACCAAGTGGCACCCGGTACAGGTGGGCTGGGGACAGACTAGGCACCGTGGCACGGTGTACCAAGCGTAGATCCATCCGTCGAGGTGGGCTTGGGAACCCTGCACACATCGTTTGGGGCCGTGAGCGACACCCCGGCCGGATCTCCTTGCGGATGGAACCCGAATAGGCGATAAACCTGGACGAGAGACTTGCGTGGTTAGTCAGGTCATGGTCGACTCCCTCGCCCGGCTTCCGCTTGAAGGTTGCCGAGGTACATGACGTGTACAGGGCGATAAGTGGCGAGAGCGTGTGTGAAGATGTCACACCCTAATTTTCAGGCCACAACACTTAAGCTAATAAATCATGATAAAATGTGGTTTGACAAAAACTTTTGAGTGTTTTGGATTTTGCTTGATTTGACTTCTGTGTGTTGTTTGCAAGTGCTCTAAAAATCAAATAAATCCTCCAACTCCTATGCTTCATCTCCTTGCTCCAAAACCTTTTCCCAATGACCATGCCATGTGTATAGTACAATATAGTATTTTCTTGCAAAAATAATTTGGCCAAAAAGTATTTTCTAAAAGTAGTTTTCCAAAAACCCCTGAATTGAGTTTTGCACTGCAAGTACTTAATTAAGGGCAGTAAAAATCTTTACAAAAATATTTTTGAATCCTATTAGATATAGGATACCCAGAAACCACAAAATTATAATTTTAAAAGTTGTTTTCCTATTTTATTTAAAGGCTTTTCCTTAAGGCCAGAAATGGTCTTTAATAGGTTAAAATTATTTTAAAGCTTTAAAAATATTTGAGAAAAATTAGGGAGACTCAATGGACATATAGTTTCCATATATATGAGTTTCAACACATGGTTATGATCAAAATATTGGACAAAACCTCCCAAAACCATTTCTGCCCATTTCAAGGATTTGTAATATTTCTACAGGAAATATTTTCATAAAAATCCAGGAAATTTCTAGCATGTCACATATGACATTTTTGATGATCTTGCCAAGTACCATGTCATGGCGAACAGTATAACCCCATGAAACCCTCTCAAAACCACTTCTGTCCTTTTTCAAGTTTGAACAGCTTTGCACTGTCAAACATGTCCAAATGCTCTCAAACTTTGTGCACATTCTCAAATGGTGTAATAATGCATCTAGACCAAATGGCACAAGTTGGAGAGAAATTTATCTTGATCAAAGTGCCCCAAAACCCTCTCTAGCCAGAATCAAATTTGACCAAGTTTGTACTGCCAAATTTTTCTCCTTGACCCCAACTTTTGTGAGCATGTTCAAATCCTCAAATGATGACACTGCACCAAGTGGTGCATCAAGGAGAATAGATTTGCATGACTAAATCTTGGTAAAACCATTTCTGTTGATTTCTAGGGTTCACAAAAGTTGCATTGGCAAATTTACCCAAATGAGCTCAAACTTGGTGGGACACCCTAGTTTTATGTGGCATTTCATCCTGTTAAGTTTCATGTCAATTGGAATTAAGTTTCTTGCCCAAACCACCATCAAACACCTTCTGGCAGAAACTTAAAATCCCTGTTTAGACCCCTTCCACTAATCTCCTTGAGCTCAAATTTTTACCACAGCCCCTACTAGTCCCCTTGCACCTGCAGTAGCAATGGTAAATCCATGGCTCAATTATTGGTGGGTGAAACCCTTTCCTTCTCTCTCTGGACAGCACCTTCCTCTCTCCTTCTCACCTCCCCTCCTCACTCCATTGGTTCCACAAGGCATCCAAGGCTTCCCCCTACTATCTTAATACCTCCTGGCACTACTGGACACAAGTGGCCGCGCCCACTCCCCTTTCTTTATGCCATGGCATGCCATTTGGGCGCTCTGGAGTGCGCTACAGTGCGCCCAACACTGTAGCCGCCCTCTGCCCGGCGCCTCCGACGACCTCGGCCCTCCCCTCATATCTCCCGAGGCCGCCTCGACGTCCTCAACACACTACGAGGTCGGGCCTCTCCTCTCTCTCTCTCCCCTGGCTGCCCCGAAGGCGACAGAGTGCCGCCCAGCTCCGCCACTCGCTGGCCTCGCTCGGGACCCGCCTCGAGCTTGCCCCGCTCCTTCTCTTCCTTCCTAGTGCCCTAAACCACCCCCACAAGCACCACTGACCCCTCCTCGCTCTCTCCCTCGACCTCCAGAGCCATTGCCGCGGCCGCCCTTGCACCCCGTCCACGGTGAGTCACGGGCCGGCTATATAAAGCCTTCCCAGGTCCTCCTCTCCACTCCGTTTTGCTCCCCTCTCCCCTAGAGCCCCTCTGGACCAACCACGCCCCTCCTCGTGCTCTCCTTGCATCTCCATGGCCGGAGCAAAGCCGCCGGCCTCCTCCTAAATTCGGGCTCTCCGGTGCTCCTCTCCTCCTCCTACCTGCACCAGAGCATCACCCACTTCCCCACGACCCTCTCCCGTATTCCATTTCTTCTTCTCCGCGGCCGCAACACCGTGCCCCAATCATACCGTCGCCTCCATCCGCCGCGGGTGAGGCACCGACCGCATCCGGCCGCCCTAGCAGTCGTGGCGCACCTCGGCGGGTGCGTCACGCTCTTCTGAAGCCGCCGGTGTGCCGGGCATCGCCGGAGGTGGCCTGTGCCGCCGGAGTCCTCGCCCGCAAGCATCGGCCCAGCCTCGCATCTGTTGGAGCGGGAGGTGGGGAACGAACCTGACAGGGGGGGCCCACCTCTTATAAGTGGACACGGCTTCCCTGGGTGCCGTCTCCCCCGCGGCGAAGACGTACTCTGGGCAGGCGCCTTCAACGCGGCCCCTGCGCGCGTGCGGCCGAGCCGCTGGGCCGGCCCAGTGGCGCCCTGCTGCTAAACCTCGCCCAGAGCGCGCCGCTGCCGCCCAGATCCAGCCCGTTTCAGTAAATCCTTTGTCTTTTCTTTTTCCAGTCAACTTCAAAAATCCATAAACAATTCAATTCAACTCCAAATTTGATGATTCAAATTTCTAGTAGTTTCTAAATTCATTTCGTATCACGTGGTGCCATTTGCACATTTTTTCATAAATATTTTCTTCATAAATATTTATAAAAACCCATTTTTCCATTTTTGTGATGAACTTTAGAAAATCACAGAGAGCTCAAATTTGATCCAAATCCCATGATTCAAATTCCTAGGTGTTACTAAGCTCATAACTTAGTTTATGAACATTTTTATTAATACTTTCTACGCCACATAAATTATTGAGCCATTTCTTCATGTTTACCAACTTTGCAAATTCATAGGAAAATCATTTCAACTCCAAATCTAGTGAAACCAATTCCTATATGCTTCTAAAATCATCCTTTGTTAAATGGGTGCCTTTGCTCATTTTTCAAAAATATTTTTCTGTACGCTTCTTGCAATTCCATAAACCCCTTGATTCCATCATATCAAAATATTTAGAGATATTCACTTATCCAATCCCATTAAAACCACTTTGGTCATATCTCATATGATCAGAGGCATCCTAGAAAAGTCCAACTCTCATTTTTAGAGCAATTCTATTTTTGCCTTGCCATGTTGCTTATTATGGTTGTTTCAACGATAGCTGACGAAGTAGACGAAATGCCCGGAGTTGGACCAGAGAATTTGAATACCTTGAAGAATTTGTTAAAACAGGCAAGCAGCCCTTTGACCATGTCTATGAAACCTTTTTATGCATGCCATATAGCACTTATTATTGTTGCATCGGAATAATGATGAGAGGGAAACCACTCTGGTGGGTTGCCTTCGTTACTTACTCATTGATACCTGCATTATGCATGACCCTACCTTCTTATGAGGGTTATGCCGGTGGGAGTAGATAGGATGCAAAAGTAGTTGCTACGCAAAAAGGGACGGGGATATGCATGGTGATGGAGGCAGAGTGCTTTCAAAGGACTTTTCGAAAACCCCGTCGGGTGCCACTTATGCCCGAGGGAGATGATGAGTTGGGTAACCACTTGATGACGAAGTGGTGTACCGAGGCAAGTGTGTGTGTTGTTTTCGAAAATGGATTGGTTTAAGTTGCAACCGTTATTCCAACCTTACATGCGCAACCACTCTACCCTTATATGGGAAAGGGCATTATTGATTACTTAGGTCGATACTAGCTTGGAGCCCACATTACTAGTGACGGGGGAGAGTTGGTGCTCTCTCTCGGGACGGGGTCGTGCCAGGTAGGGCGGCCATGACTGTTTTTACAGGGCACCGGACACACCGTTGGTACCCCGTGCTTGTGGTATGTGATGAATATGGGAGCAAGGCTCCACAAATTTAAGATGTGATATGTTGGGCACGGGGGTTACTACCAATCGAGTGGACTCCATGTTAGTGTCTTCTAGGGAAAGATAGTGATCGGGTGCTTACCCCGGGTACTTGAGGTACCGCAGGTCGTGGATGACACGGAAGTTCCCCGGATCTAGTGGGTAAAGTGTGCAACCTCTGCAGAGTGTAAAACTATTCGAATAGCCGTGTCCACGGTCAAGGACAGTTGGGTAACCGCTCTTGGGCTACGTCCACTTGTTTATAACCAGTGTGTGTGGGAAGAACTATTTGGGCCAAGTCAGAGGACTTGACATGATTGAGTTGGGTTGGTGCCCACTCTATTTATGTTGATATCTGTAACCTGTCCTTATGGTTACTTGAATTCTCCTGATGCATGTCTTACTAGTTGTTGAACATGTCATTGCACTCAAAATTAGCTTTCCGCAAAAATTTACCTATATCATGCATTGTTGTTCCTCGAACCAAACATGGGTTGCTTGTGAGTACATTCAAAGTACTCATTGGCTTGCCACTGGTTATTTTATTGGCCAGGCATGAAAGATCATGATATGAATAAGAATACTTCGGTGACGAGCATGCGAGCTAGGACGCTTCCCAGTCAGAATGCCTGTAGGGTTAAGGCAGATGGCATGGTTCCAAGTTATCGACGAAGATTTCCGCTGCAATGTTATACTCCAGACTTGACCATAATGGTCCTACTTGTGTAATACGGTATGTATGGATGTAAGACTCTTGTTATTCAGCTTCTGTGTGTTCAGTGAGCATTGATCTCTGGGATCACTGTACACGTGCATTCGGTGATCAGGACTTATGAGTCGGGGTCCCCACAGAGCTGGTATCAGAGCCATCCTGACTGTAGGAAGCCTTAGTTAGCATGGTCGCTAGTTAGGGTAAAACTATTTCCAAAACTACTACTAGTTTTCAAAACTATCTATACTTCTCTTCGCTTCTCAGTTTTTCGAAAACTAAGGTATACTTTCCTTATTGATCTCTTCCCCTTGAAAACCTTTGGTCGCTAGAACCCTCAAACCCCTGACCACGGGATTCCTTGTAATCCTCATGGATAGCGTAGAAGGAGTACACCCTGCCAAACACTCACCCACCTCTTATGAACCCAAGATTGGCTACACAACAACAAGACGATGCCAACAGAAGATAGGCCTTTGAAGAATGAGTACATGAAAACCCGACGGATGGTGACACCTTTGAAATTGCCCCAGGATGATGCAACCTTGTCCTATGACGATCAGGGTGTAAGATATGCAAGACCATGATAGACATCGCTAATAGAGAAATCATGTCATTACCGTTGTTTTATCGGCAACCACCGGTGGATGAGAACCTCGCCATTTGGCCCGCCTCACTATAGTGAGCAGGAAAACGGTTCTCTTCATCCCCCGCTCTTGGTGTCGATGTTGTCATCAACATAACCGACATGATGGACCTCTACTATGCCTTGTTAATGTCCTTGCATAACGGATTACCTACCTGGTACCATCGACGCCTTAGAAGACAAAACGGGATCGTCAGGATTAAGAAGACAACAGAAGACCGAATCAATACCAGCTACGAGGAGCCACCTTCACCCTATCACTTCAACAGGCGAGAAGTTGTTGAAGAATCTTCAGCCTCAACCTGGATCGTTTCATCGAACAACTACAAGAGACGTAGCAACACCTGAGGAAAACTTAGAAGACTGCACGAGGCCCAAGTCATGATTACTGGATCCGAGAACCCCTAGGTAGGATGAGTCGTGTACCCCCTATGCGCAGTCGAGTCCATATGATGGTTCGAATAGAACCATGATTGTGTGTTGCTGCTTTTATTTGTTTGTGTTTTGATATCAGTCTCCCTTTTTGCCCTAGGAAATAAGTACGCAACTATATCACCTGCCTTATTTTGTTGTTTGTGATTTGGCCCTTTTGGCACTTGTTTGTTTGCACCTGCACTATAGAACCCCCTTTTAGGCGTTCCCCTCCTCTATGCTACTTCTCCCTCTCATCCCTCTCATCAACTGAAGACAAGCAAGACAAGATGCACCAAGAAGTCCACCTCGGCAGCCAACTAGCACTAGAGACTTTTTGTTGCAGCCCCTCGACCAAGTGAAACCCCGTAGAGTTATGTTTAACCCTCCAGACCAGAAACCCATCCCCCGACCCTTCGAGACTCTACGAGATACCCCAGCTCGAGTCCTTAACCATATGCTTAAACCGCAGTATTGCAAGAGAACCAGTTAAGCCTCTGTAAACCTTGCACGTCGCTGGTTCATTATGGAACTAGTGGACATAGTGAACAAGCACATTATCATCCTAATATAGCACAAGAACTGACGATGCCATAAGGAAGACCAGTTTGAGGATATATGAATAAAGGACAAATGAGTTGATGAGTTTATATCAATGACTTTGAGGAATCATCTGAAACTATTTGGAGGATTATGAGGCTTTGGTGTTGGTAGATGAACTTGGTGGGATCATGACTATAGATTAGCATAGCTTTCGTTACCCCTGAGTAAATTGGATTTAGTGGGACAACTAAGACCGCAAGATGAATTCTTGGAAGTATGAGGATTTGACTTAGCCAGGGGATATTGATAGGAGATAGTTGACATGATGAAAATGACTTGGGGGAGATAGATAGGAATCCTCGTTGAACATGAGATTTGGATTCGATAGGTTATCCTAGTGGAGTATGGATGCAGAGTAATTATACATGGTTCGGAGTAAATTGGATCCAGACTGATGATCTCGATCATGATACCATATTTCTCGGAGGACAATAAACTAGGAGATTGGATTAATTGTCGGAGTTTATCTAGAGATATGTATGAACTTGATCTTGGAGTTTACTTGATCATGATAATGGGAATTGATGGACTGACTATAGTGAGGTAGCCCTTTCAAGTATTTGGGGATTACATGGACCTTAAGAGATCATGTGGAACACCATAAATATTGGATTCATAGAATTAAATGGATTATGTAGTGATTGATGGAAGTTAATGAGCTATTGGAGTCGATTCATAGGAAGGAAACAAGATCTTGGAGTGGCTTACGACGTGTTTCCTTAGGATAGAGATGCTTTATCATGGACCTTGGATCAATAGACTGAGCACCTGGATTGTGGAGATTACATTCAAGCTTAGCAGCTTATATGCTCTACCCATGGATTTTTAGGGGTAGCCAAACATATGAGTTTGGGGATTGAAGACATATATGATTTTGTTAGACCTCCCCTCGAGAGTCATGAGGATATGAATAGCATGAGTGATGATTGGAGTTGGCCTATACGGGATGATTCTTTCGGCGACATGATGTGATTGTTTGGAAGACTAGATAGAACAATTGGCATCTCAGAAACCGTGCTTAAGGATAAGATGATAAATGCTCACTCACACACTAGAACCCTTGAAACCCTTGAGCCCCACCTAGCCACGATATGGTAGGAATCATGTCCATGGGCTTTGGCTCTAGGACAAGGAAACCTTGGCCGATACCCAACCATGACCACCACCGATACCCCAACCAATACCCTATGTACCCCGTGGGCAAAGTCTTCACGGAGTACTCGGACAAGTTAGTTGCCATCTTTCTTTGGTGATATACTTGCCTAACCGAAGACGGATGAAGAATCGTTGAGCTGGTCAAGGAACATCTGAAGATCGTCATGTCTAGGAGGAAGAACTACGCCAACCACCATCTTCAAGAAGTATACCTCCGCATCAAAGACCAGGCATATCTGCAAACCATTTCTCTCGAAGGAACCAAGCATTTCCATGTCAAGGGAAGCTCGCACCAAGATTTATCGGCCCTCTCCAAGATCACCGCAAGATGAAGAATAGACGGCTACCGGCTGGAGTTACCACCTGAGTTACCCACTGTGCTCAACGTTTTCCACGCGACACCGCTCCGGAAACATTTCCAACTTCCTAACTAGCCCGGTCTCTCCAAGGACATCAATCACCAAACCATTGACCCCCAGCCCAATCTAACCTACAACGAGCTGCCCATTAGCAACATGGATCCAGAAGAAGTCATACACGAAGCCACACCATCAAGTACTTCAAGTTCAATGGAGCACCGTATGGAAGCAGAAGCAGTATGAGGACGTGAAGACTACCCCAAATCCAAGTTTCCGTATTCCTTCCCGTGCCTAGTCTGGGAATCTCGGGGACGAGATTCTTGTAAGGGGGGTAGGTCTGTCACACCCTGATTTTCAGGCCACAACACTTAAGCTAATAAATCATGATAAAATGTGGTTTGACAAAAACTTTTGAGTGTTTTGGATTTTGCTTGATTTGACTTCTGTGTGTTGTTTGCAAGTGCTCTAAAAATCAAATAAATCCTCCAACTCCTATGCTTCATCTCCTTGCTCCAAAACCTTTTCCCAATGATCATGCCATGTGTATAGTACAATATAGTATTTTCTAGCAAAAATAATTTGGCCAAAAAGTATTTTCTAAAATTAGTTTTCCAAAAACCCCTGAATTGAGTTTTGCACTGCAAGTACTTAATTAAGGGCAGTAAAAATCTTTACAAAACTATTTTTGACTCCTATTAGATATAGGATACCCAGAAACCACAAAATTATAATTTTAAAAGTTATTTTCCTATTTTATTTAAAGGCTTTTCCTTAAGGCCAGAAATGGTCTTTAATAGGTTAAAATTATTTTAAAGCTTTAAAAATATTTGAGAAAAATTAGGGAGACTCAATGGACATATAGATTCCATATACATATGAGTTTCAACACATGGTTATGATCAAAATATTGGACAAAACCTCCCAAAACCATTTCTGCCCATTTCAAGGATTTGAAATATTTCTACAGGAAATATTTTCATAAAAATCCAGGAAAATTCTAGCATGTCACATATGACATTTTTTATGATCTTGCCAAGTACCATGTCATGGGGAATAGTCTAACCCCATGAAACCCTCTCAAAACCACTTATGTCCTTTTTCAAGTTTGAACAGCTTTGCACTGTCAAACATGTCCAAATGCTCTCAAACTTTGTGCACATTCTCAAATGGTGTAATAATGCATCTAGACCAAATGGCACAAGTTGGAGAGAAATTTATCTTGATCAAAGTGCCCCAAAACCCTCTCTGACCAGAATCAAATTTGACCAAGTTTGTACTGCCAACTTTTTCTCCTTGACCCCAACTTTTGTGAGCATGTTCAAATCCTCAAATGATGACACTGCACCAAGTGGTGCATCAAGGAGAATAGATTTGCATGACTAAATCTTGGTAAAACCATTTCTGTTGACTTCTAGGGTTCACAAAAGTTGCATTGGCAACTTTACCCAAATGAGCTCAAACTTGGTGGGACACCCTAGTTTTATGTGGCATTTCATCCTGTTAAGTTTCATGTCAATTGGAATTAAGTTTCTTGCCCAAACCACCATCAAACACCTTCTGGCAGAAACTTAAAATCCCTGTTTAGACCCCTTCCACTAATCTCCTTGAGCTCAAATTTTTACCAAAGCCCCTACTAGTCCCCTTGCACCTGCAGTAGCAATGGAAAATCCATGGCTCAATTATTGGTGGGCGAAACCCTTTCCTTCTCTCTCTGGACAGCACCTTCCTCTCTCCTTCTCACCCCCCCTCCTCGCTCCATTGGTTCCACAAGGCATCCAAGGCTTCCCCCTACTATCTTAATACCTCCTGGCACTACTGGACACAAGTGGCCGCACCCACTCCCCTTTCTTTATGCCATGACATGCCATTTGGGCGCTCTGGAGCGCGCTACAGTGCGCCCAGGCACTGTAGCCGCCCTCTGCCCGGCGCCTCCGACGACCTCGGCCCACCCCCTCATGTCTCCCGAGGCCGCCTCGACGTCCTCAACACGCTACGAGGTCGGGCCTCTCCTCTCTCTCTCTCCCCTGGCCGCCCCGAAGGCGACAGAGCGCCGCCCAGCTCCGCCACTCGCTGGCCTCGCTCGGGACCCGCCTCGAGCTTGCCCTGCTCCTTCTCTTCCTTCCTAGTGCCCTAAACCACCCCCACAAGCACCACTGACCCCTCCTCGCTCTCTCCCTCGACCTCCAGAGCCATTGCCGCGGCCGCCCGTGCACCCCGTCCACGGTGAGTCACAGGCCGGCTATATAAAGCCGTCCCAGGTCCTCCTCTCCACTCCGTTTTGCTCCCCCTCTCCCCTAGAGCCCCTCTGGACCAACCACGCCCCTCCTCGTGCTCTCCTTGCATCTCCATGGCCGGAGCAAAGCCGCCGGCCTCCTCCTAAATTCGGGCTCTCCGGTGCTCCTCTCCTCCTCCTACCTGCACCAGAGCATCACCCACTTCCCCACGACCCTCTCCCGGATTCCATTTCTTCTTCTCCGCGGCCGCAACACCGTGCCCCAATCGTGCCACCGGCTCCATCCGCCACGGGTGAGGCACCGACCGCATCCGGCCGCCCTAGCAGTCGTGGCGCACCTCGGCGGGTGCGTCACGCTCTTCTGAAGCCGCCGGTGTGCCGGGCATCGCCGGAGGTGGCCTGTGCCACCGGAGCACTCGCCCGCAAGCATCGGCCCTGCCTCGCGTCTGTTTGAGCGGGAGGTGGGGGACGAACCTGACAGGGGGTCCCACCTCATATAAGTGGAAACGGCTTCCCTGGGTGACGTCTCCCCTGCGGCGAAGACGTACTCTGGGCAGGCGCCTTCGACGCGGCCCCTGCGCGCGTGCGGCCGAGCCGCTGGGCCGGCCCAGTGGCGCCCTACTGCTAAACCTCGCCCAGAGCGCGCCGCCGCCGCCCAGATCCAGCCCGTTTCGGTAAATCCTTTGTCTTTTCTTTTTCCAGTCAACTTCAAAAATCCATAAACAATTCAATTCAACTCCAAATTTGATGATTCAAATTTCTAGTAGTTTCTAAATTCATTTCCTATCACATGGTGCCATTTGCACATTTTTCCATAAATATTTTCTTCACAAATATTTATAAAAACCCATTTTTCCATTTTTGTGATGAACTTTAGAAAATCACAAAGAGCTCAAATTTGATCCAAATCCCATGATTCAAATTCCTAGGTGTTACTAAGTTCATAACTTAGTTTATGAACATTTTTATTAATACTTTCTGTGCCACATAAATTATTGAGCCATTTCTTCATGTTTACCAACTTTGCAAATTCATAGGAAAATCATTTCAACTCCAAATCCAGTGAAACCAATTCCTATATGCTTCTAAAATCATCCTTTGATAAATGGGTGCCTTTGCTCATTTTTCAAAAATATTTTTCTGTACGCTTCTTGCAATTCCATAAACCCCTTGATTCCATCATATCAAAATATTTAGAGATATTCACTTATCCAATCCCATTGAAACCACTTTGGTCATACCTCATATGATCAGAGGCATCCTAGAAAAGTCCAACTCTCATTTTTAGAGCACTTTTATTTTTGCCTTGCCATGTTGCTTATTATGGTTGTTTCGACGATAGATGACGAAGTAGACGAAATGCTCGGAGTTGGACCAGAGAATTTGAAGACCTCGAAGACTTTGTTAAAACAGGCAAGCAGCCCTTTGACCATGTCTATGAAACCTTTTTATGCATGTCATATAGCACTTATTATTGTTGCATCGGAATCATGATGAGAGGGAAACCACTCTGGTGGGTTTCCTTCGTTACTTACTCATTGATACCTGCATTATGCATGACCCTACCTTCTTATGAGGGTTATGCCGGTGGGAGTAGATAGGATGCAAAAGTAGTTGCTACGCAAAAAGGGACGGGGATATGCATGGTGATGGAGGCAGAGTGCTTTCAAAGGACTTTTCGAAAACCCCGTCGGGTGCCACTTATGCCTGAGGGAGATGATGAGTTGGGTAACCACTTGATGACAAAGTGGTGTACCGAGGCAAGTGTGTGTTGTTTTCGAAAACGGATTGGTTTAAGTTGCGACCGTTATTCCAACCTTACATGCGCAACCACTCTACCCTTATATGGGAAAGGGCATTATTGATTACTTAGGTCGATACTAGCTTGGAGCCCGCATTACTAGTGACGGGGGAGAGTTGGTGCTCTCTCTCGGGATGGGGTCGTGCCAGGTAGGGCGGCCATGACTGTTTTTACAGGGCACCGGACACACCGTTGGTACCCCGTGCTTGTGGTATGTGATGAATATGGGAGCAAGGCTCCACAAATTTAAGATGTGATATGTTGGGCACGGGGGTTACTACCAATCAAGTGGAATCCATGTTAGTGTCGTCTAGGGAAAGATAGTGATCGGGTGCTTACCCCGAGTACTTGAGGTACCGCGGGTCGTGGATGACACGGAAGTTCCCCGGATCTAGTGGGTAAAGTGTGCAACCTCTGCAGAGTGTAAAGCTATTCGAATAGCCGTGTCCACGGTCAAGGACAGTTGGGTAACCTCTCTTGGGCTACGTCCACTTGTTTATAACCAGTGTGTGTGGGAAGAACTATTTGGGCCAAGTCAGAGGACTTGACATGATTGAGTTGGGTTGGTGCCCACTCTATTTATGTTGATATCTGTAACCTGTCCTTATGGTTACTTGAATTCTCCTGATGCATGTCTTACTAGTTGTTGAACATGTCATTGCACTCAAAATTAGCTTTCCGCAAAAATTTACCTATATCATGCATTGTTGTTCCTCGAACCAAACATGGGTTGCTTGCGAGTACATTGAAAGTACTCATTGGCTTGCCACTGGTTATTTTATTGGCCAGGCATGAAAGATCATGATATGAATAAGAATACTTCGGTGACGAGCATGCGAGCTAGGACGCTTCCCAGTCAGAATGCCTGTAGGGTTAAGGCAGATGGCATGGGTCCAAGTTATCGACGAAGATTTCCGCTGCAATGTTATACTCCAGACTTGACCATAATGGTCCTACTTGTGTAATACGGTATGTATGGATGTAAGACTCTTGTTATTCAACTTCTGTGTGTTCAGTGAGCATTGATCTCTGGGATCACTGTACACGTGCATTCGGTGATCACGACTTATGAGTCGGGGTCCCCGCAGAAGAAGTACACCCCTACAGGGTTATCATTATCTATTCGAATAGCCGGATTCCTCGGATATGGAAACTTGGACCCCTTGCATAGTTCATAGACAAGTGAAAGTGGATACTCTAAAATGCACAAGATAAGCGTGAGTGCTATGGATGGCGTTCTCGTAGGAAGACGGGAGCGGATCCATAGTGGTGTATTGGTATGGTGAATTTGTGGACACGTGTGCGCCACCTCGAAAGAGTAACTTGCACTCGTAGTTCAGGATAGCCACTGAGTCAAAGCTGGCTTGCTGCAGTTAAACTCCACCACCCCTTTGTTGATACCGATGCATATGTAGATAGTTCTGATGTAAGTCTTGCTGGGTACATTTGTACTCACGTTTGCCTATTTTATGTTTTTGCAGAGAGACGTCAGTCTCGCTAGTAGTTCCATGTGGACTTCGACGTTTAGCTTGATACCTCAGCTACGATCTTGTGCCCTCGGCAGGATCTGGTAGATAGTCAGGCTTCTCAGCCTTTTTCATTTGTAGATGTCTGTACTCAGACATGTTAAGCTTCCGCTTGTGCTTTGACTTGTATGCTCTGAATGTTGGGTCATGAGACCCATGTTTGTAATATCTGGCTCTTCGGAGCCTAATGAATAAATACTTGAGTCGTAGAGTCTTGTTGTGATGCCATGTTGTATTTACACATGCCGAGCATATTGTGTGCATGATTGAAATGCTTGGTATGTGTGGGATCCGACAATCTAGTTGTTTATCCTTGGCATCCTCTCTTATGGGGAAATGTAGTCTAGTGCTTCCTTGAGCCATAGTAGTCCGCTACAGCCCGGTTCATCGGAGTCCTGCTAGCCCAGCACTACTGCTCAGGACACTTGACTGGCCGGCATGTGTTTCACTTCGTTCCTGTGTCTGTCCCTTCGGGGAAATGTCACGCGGTGACATCCGGAGTCCTGCCTAGCCTGCTACAGCCTGGGGTACCGGAGTCCTGTTAGCCTAGTGCTACAGCCCGGATTCACAAGTTGATGACCGACATGCTCGAGGTTGATTCATGTATGCCTGTCCCCATGGGTTAGTGCCGCTTTGGGTTCACGACTAGCTATGTCGGCCCGGGTTCTATGTCATATGGATGCTAGCGACACTATCATATACGTGAGCCAAAAGGCGCAAACAGTCCCGGGCCAGGTAAGGTGGCACCCGTGGGAATACCGTGCGTGAGGCCGCAAAGTGATATGATGTGTTACATGCTAGATCGGTGTGACTTAGGATCGGGGTCCTGACATACAGTGCGGGGGCGCACTGTAGCGCGCTCCAGAGCATGCAAATGGCTGCCATGGCATTGTTTAAAGGGCAGGGGCGTGCCCACTAGTGTCTAGCAGGTCTAGGAGGGAGTAAAGAAGTGGGGTGGTGCATTGGATGCCATGGATGGCCACTGGAGTGAGGAAGGAGGTGAGGAAGAGGGAGAAGTGGGCTGTCCAGGGAGAGAAAGAGGGGGGTTTCACCCCTCAATTAGTGAGCTGGGGACTTGCCATTGTTACTGGAGGTGAAAGGGGGCTAGGAAGAGCTATGGTAAAAATTTGAGCTCTCCAAGAATAGTGGAAGGGATCAAAACAGTGGTTTTTGCAAAATGTCAGAAGGTGTTTGATAATGTTTTGAGCAAGAAAATGGACTCCATTTGCCATGATACTTAACAGGATGGAATGACACTTAGAAATTGGGTGTGCCACCAAATTTGAGATTAATTGGGAAAAGTTGCCAATGCAACTTTTGTAAACCCGAAATGGGCAGAAATAGACTTGTGTAGATCTAGTTGAGCAAATCACTTCTCCTTGATGCACCACTTAGTGCAGTGGCCTCATTTGGTCATGTGAACATGCTCACAAAAGTTGGGGTCAAGGAGAGAAAGTTGGTAGTACAAACTTGATCAAATTTGATTCTGGTCAGAGAGGGTTTTGGGGTATTTTGGTGAACCAAAATGACTTTAATTGACATGAGGTATTGCAAGGTGATTACAATATGCATTTGTGACTTGCCGGATTTTTGCTGGATTTTTATCAAAATATTTTCTGTAGAAATATTCCAAATCCTTGAAATGGGCAGAAATGGTTTTGGGAGGTTTTGTCCAATAATTTGATCATAACCATGTGTTGAAACTCATATATATATGGGAAATATATGTCCACTGAGTTTCCCTAAATTTTCTCAAATTTTTTTAGAGCTTTAAAATAATTTTAACCTATTTAAGACCATTTCTAGCCTTAAGAAAAAGCCTTTAAATAAAATAGGAAAATAACTTTTAAAATTATATTTTTGTGGTTTCTGGGTTTCCTATATCTAATAGGAGTCAAATATATTTTTGAAAATATTTTTACTGCCCTTAGTTGAGTACTTGTAGTGCAAACCTCAATCCAGGGGTTTTTGGAAAACTAATTTTTGGAAATACTTTTTGGCCAAATTATTTTTGTAAGAAAATTCTATATTGTATAATACACATGGCATGGTCATTGGGCAGAAGTTTGGGACAAGGAGATGAAGTATAGAAGGTGGAGTAGTGTTGACTTTAAAGAGCACTTGAAAAGCACAGAGAGAAATCCAACTCCAAATAAAAGCCAAATAATGCAAAAGTTTTTGTTGGTCCAAATTTTCATGCTTTATTAATGAAAATAACCTGTTACAAAATGCAGGGTGTGACAGACCTACCCCCCTTACAAGAATCTCGTCCCCGAGATTCCTAAACTAGGCTTTAAAGAGATATGGAAACTCGGATCTGAGGTAGTCTTCACGTTCCCAGGTTGCTTCTGCTTCAGAGTGGTTGCTCCATTGGACCTTGAAGTTCTTGATCGTGCAGCTTCGAGTGCATCGCTCAGCCTCATCCAAAATGCAGATAGGACTCTCACAGTAAGTCAAATTGGGCTGAAGGTCAATGGCTTGATGATTGACGTCCTTATAAAGATCAGGCTTGTCTGGAACTTGGAGACACTTCCGGAGTTGTGACACGTGGAATACGTTGTGCACATTGGATAGTTCAGGTGGCAGTTCCAACTGGTAAGCCACTTCTCCACATCGTGCGGTGATCTCGAAGGGGCCGATAAATCTTGGTGCGAGTTTTCCCTTAATGTGGAAACGCTTGGTTCCCTTAAGAGGAGTTACTCGTAGGTATACATGGTCTCCGACTTGGAAGTCTACTTGTCAGCGACGAGTGTCAGCATAGCTCTTATGTCTGGACTTGGCGGTCTTCAGTTGCTCTCTGACTAGCTGAACTTGTTCTTCTGCTTCACGGAGGATTTCAGGCCCAAATACTAGCCCTTCTCCGGTTTCTGACCAATTGAGGGGTGTGCGACACTTGCGTCCATACAACACCTCAAATGGTGCCATCTGAAGGCTTGACTGGTAACTATTGTTGTAGGAGAACTCGGCGAAAGGGAGGCAATCTTCCCACCTAGCTCCATAAGCTAAGACACAGGCTCGGAGCATGTCTTCGAGTATCTGATTTACTCGTTCTATCTGGCCTCCGGTCTGTGGGTGGAAAGCAGTGCTGAAAGACAACTTGGTCCCCATGGCCTCTTGGAACTTCTTCCAGAACCTTGAGGTAAACTGGGTTCCTCGGTCTGACACAATCTCCTTGGGAACACCATGAAGGCTTACGATTCTGTTGATGTATAAAGTCGCTAGCTGGTTGCCATCATAGGTAGTCTTCACCGGAATGAAATGGGCTACTTTGGTCAAATGGTCAACTATGACCCAGATGGAGTCATGTCCCTTATTTGACCTGGGTAATCCAGTGATGAAGTCCATTCCGACTTTATCCCATTTCCATTCGGGAACCTTGAGTGGTTGGAGCAATCCAGCAGGTCGCTGATATTTAGCTTTGACCCTTTGGCATACATCACACTTTGCAACATAGGTGGCAATCTCCCTCTTCATGCCATGCCACCAGAATCTTTCCTTTAGGTCTTGATACATCTTGGTTCCTCCGGGGTGAATGGAATACGGGGTGTCATGAGCTTCTTGCAAGATCAAATTCTTGAGCTCAATCTTGTTGGGTACGCAAATGCGATTCCCAAACCACACAATTCCTTGCTCATCCTCCGAGAACCCGGGGGCCTTGCCTGCCTTGATCTTCCTCTTGATGCCTTCAATACTTTTGTGTCCCTTCTGAGCTTCCTTAATATCGTCCATTAGGGTAGGCTTGACTTCAAGGTTGGCTAAGAATCCTGGTGCAACCAGTTCCAACTCGAAGCTCTCAAGTTCTTCATACAAGGCGGGTAGCCTTTCCTTAAGCATAGTATTCAAGGAACAAGCCTTCCTGCTTAATGCATCTGCTACCACATTAGCCTTTCCAGGGTGGTATTGAACACTGAGGTCATAATCCTTGATCAACTCTAGCCATCTTCTCTGCCTCATGTTCAATTCCTTCTGTGTGAAAATATACTTTAGACTTTTGTGATCTGTGTATATCTCACATCGCTTCCCTAGGAGGTAATGTCGCCATGTTTTCAGGGCATGAACTACAGCTGCCAACTCGAGGTCATGAGTAGCATAGTTCTCTTCATGAGGCCATAGTTGCCTTGAAAGGTAAGCTATGACTCTGCCCTCTTGCATCAGAACACCTCCCAGTCCGGTTTTTGACGCATCACAATATATCACAAACTCCTTGTGTATATCTGGTGTGGCCAAAACTGGGGCGGTGGTCAATCTCTTCTTCAGCTCCTGGAAGCTTTCTTCACACTTTGGCGTCCATTCAAACTTCTTGTCCTTCTTCAAGAGCTGAGTCATGGGTCGGGCAATGCTTGAGAATCCTTCAATGAACTTGCGGTAATATCCCGCGAGTCCGAGGAAGCTTCTGACTTCCTTCACATTGCTTGGGGATTGCCATTCGGTCACGGCTTCAATCTTAGTGGGATCGACCGACAATCCTTCTTTAGTCAAAACATGACCCAAGAATCCAACCTCATGCAGCCAAAATTCACACTTGCTGAACTTGGCATACAGTTGGTGCTCTCGAAGCTTGTCTAGGACCATCCTCAAGTGTTGCTCGTGCTCTTCCTCCGACTTCGAGAAGACAAGTATGTCATCAATGAAGACAACGACAAACTTGTCCAAATATTCCATGAAGACCTTATTCATGAGGTACATGAAGTAAGCTGGGGCATTGGTCAATCCAAAGGACATGACCGTGCACTCGTACAGGCCATATCTGGTTACAAATGCCGTCTTCGGAATATCTTGGGGTCTGATCTTTAGCTGGTAGTACCCAGATCTGAGGTCAATCTTGGAGAACACCTTGGCCCCATTGAGTTGATCAAACAGGTCTTCAATCTTGGGAAGTGGATACTTGTTCTTGATTGTAACTTCATTGAGGGAGCGGTAGTCAATGCATAAGCGGATGGTACCGTCCTTCTTTGCCACAAACAGAACAGGCGATCCCCAAGGGGAGGCACTAGGGCGGATAAATCCTTTCCTCAACTGTTCTTCCAGTTGCTTCTTCAACTCCGCCAACTCTTCCGATCCCATTCTATAAGGCTTCTTATAGATGGGTCCTGCTCCAGGCATGAGCTCGATGATGAACTCGATGTCTCGGTCAGGAGGCATTCCCGGTAGCTCATCAGGAAAGACATCAGGGTACTCGCATACTACCGACACTTGTTCCAATCCAACTTCCGACAGACAGTTGACTTGGGTGCCTTGAGCAGAGGAGGGGTTGGGAGCAAACTTAACTTCGACTCCTTGGTCATTGGTTACCGTGACAGTCTGGTTGGCACAATCTAACAAGCCTTGGTGCTTGATGAGCCAATTCATTCCTAAGATCACATCCAAGCCTTGTGATCGTAAGATGATAAGGTCGGCTTGGAAGTCTACCCCATTAATGACAATCCCGACTCCTTTACATCCTAACTTGGCTCTCATCTCTGCTCCGGGGGTTTGTACCACCATAGGGTTATTCAGGGGTGTAGGGGTCATGCCACTTTTTAATGCAAACCTTTGAGTGACAAAAGAATGCATGGCTCCAGAATCAAACAAGACAGTTGCAGGTGTTGAGTTGACAAGGAACGTACCCAGCACGACGTCCGGGTCTTCCTGGGCTTCTTCAGCAGTGACATGATTCACACGACCCCTGCTGTTGTTGGGCAGGTTGCGGGGAGCTTGGTTCCTTGGTGGCACTCCACGGCCTTGTCCTGGGTTCTACGCATTGGGGCGCGGGGCGTCGGGCTTCTTGTTGGGGCAATTCTTGGAGTAGTGTCCTGGCTGACCACATCCAAAGCAAGTGACTTGGTTGGGGTTGCTGCTCTTGCCAACGTTGTTATTGGGGTTGTTGTAAGCTGGCCTGGGGTTGGCATACTGCTGAGTTGGATAGTTGGTGCGGGGTGCAGGAGCTCTTGGTTGCTGATGGGTTGGCTTGACCGAGGCTGGCTGCCACGGGCGAGGCTTCTGGTTGCTGGAGCTACCCTTACTGATCATCTTGCGCTTGCGGGTATCATCCAAAGCACGTCGCTTGTCTTCAAGCATGAGTGCTTTGTTTACCAGATCAGGAAAGGTCTGGCAGTCACACACAACAAGCGAGTACTGCAGAGTCTGGTTAAGGCCTTCCATGAAACGCTCCCTTTTGGCAGCATCAGTGCTGACATCTTCAGGGGCATACCTTGAGAGAACACTGAACTTCTGCATGTACTCCTTGACAGTGCTACTACCTTGCTTCAGGGCTCAGAACTCACGCTTCTTGATAGCCATGATTCTGGAAGGAATGTGGGCCTTGCGGAATTCTGCCTTGAAGTCATTCCAAGTGATGTTTTGCTCAGCACGCATGGCCTTGAATCCATCCCACCAAGCTCTAGCAGTTCCCCCGAGACAGTGAGCAGCATACGCCACCTTATCACGGTCCTCAGTGCATCCGACTAGTTCCAGCAGATCCTCAATGGTGCGGACCCAGTCGTCTGCATCCAGGGGTTCAGTAGTCTCGATGAAGGTGGGTGGTGCATGCTTCTTGAACTCCACCAACGAGGAACGTCCATTGCCGTTCCCCACCGGCTGGCGGTTGACAGCTTGAGCAATCATCTGGAGGGCTGCAGTGTTGGCTTGGCGTTCCTCTCGGAAGGCTTGGAGAAGTTGAGCCATGTCCATGCTTGGAGGTGGTGGCGGTGGTGGAACTTGTCCTTGGGTTTGGTCCTGACTGGCTCCTTCTCCGGCTTCTTGCTGCTGGGTAGAGGTACCAGTACGAGTTACAACAGGCATCCTGTTGGAGCGATCAAGGTCTCATGATTGGGAAAGATGGGGAAAGCAATATAGATGGGATGCCTAGTAAGGGGGTTGGTATGACACTAATGGTTTTCATGCAAGGGCCAAAAAGGCAAAACACATTCATTAAAATCCAAATGGGTGATGTAGTCGCTTACAAGTTCCCGAAGGAAAGCACGACGTCCATCAAACACATCAAAAGCAAACACAACACTACATGGTTTCATATGAACCATTACAAGGACTCGACTTCGCATAGGGGTACACGACCTATCCTACCGTAGGGGTTGCTAACGGGCATATCCGGATTGCGAATGATGCCTAAGTGGTGGAATGCTCGGTCGCGTAGCCTGGCTCTTCTGGGTCTTCCTCCTCGTCATCGGTGGCCTGACTTTCCTCTTCACTGGAAGGAGTGGGGGAGTGGAGGAGCTCAACACGGCATTGCTTTGCCGATGGTGCGAAGAGCTTGCGGTATTCCTTTGCGCTCATGCGGTGTTGCCGTGGTGGTTCTCCATCCTTCGGGGGTCTTCCGCCTCTGTATGCGATTGCGGGTTGTCCAGGGGGAGCACCTTCCTTCTTGATCCTATCCGTCTTCTCTTGTGCTTAGCGAAGAAGTGCCTTGGTCTCATGAAGTTCCTTTCAGAGTTCCATCGATTCCGAGGCGAAGTGTTGTGCCAAACTATTGGCACAAAGGCTGAAGTAGGTCTGGAACCGGAGTGGAAGTCCTTCTTCTAGTGGTGGAGCTGGTGCACTGCTCTCATCCTCACCTTCCTTCTGATAAGGCAAGAAGCGGGTTGCCATCTCGTCTGCCATCTCTGGAAGAAGATCTCGGAGGCGGGTGAGTGCCTTGAGGGTTGCCGTTTCGACAGCAAGAACTAGTGTTGCCATCTGGGGTCCCTCGAAGAACTAGCTTGTTGGGGAGTCATTGGCCTTCACAATCACTTCCACATGATACTCCGTCTCGGTGTCATTGATCCAATGCTCATGGTAGGTGAAAATGGGGGCTCGGTGGAACTGGCACTTCTTGAGGCTATCCTCGAGAAGCACGGGAAATCTGGTGGTCGGGAAGTCTTCGGGTACGGCAGGCATCTACAAAGGTTGAATGGGAGAGGTCAATAAGGGAAATATATCTTGGGTGGATAAGCTTAGAAGAGAGGTTCAGATGGTCTCAAGCTAACTAACGTCCATGCTAACTAAGGCTTCCTACAGTCAGGATGGCTCTGATACCAACTCTGTGGGGACCCCAACTCATAAGTCGTGATCACCGAATGCACGTGTACAATGATTCCAGAGATCAATGCTCACTGAACACACAGAAGCTGAATAACAAGAGTCTTACATCCATACATATCGTCTTACACAAATCATGACCATTATGGTCAAGTCTTACATAGATAAAGCCTTAAGGGCTGAACATCAAATGAAACACAAGCAGCGGAAATCTTCGTCGATAAGTAGAACCCATGCCATCTGCCTTAACCCTACGGGCATTCTGACTGGGAAACGTCCTAGTTCGCATGTTCGACTCCAAGGAACTCTTCTTCGAACTCCTGTTCTTCCATGCCTGGCCAATTAAATAACCAGAGGCAAGCCAATGAGTACTTTGAATGTACTCGCAAGCAACCCATGTTTTGGTTCAAGGTACAACAATGCATGATATAGGTAAATTTTGCGGAAAGCTAGTTTTGAGTGCAATGACATGTTCAACAGCTTGTAAGACATGCATCAGGAGAATTTCAAGTAACCATGAGGACAGGTTGCAGATATCAACATAAATAGAGTGGGCACCAACTCAACTCAATCATGTCAAGTCCTTGACTTGACCCAAATAGTTCTTCCCACTTATCCAACACACACACTAGTTTGAAAACACGTGGACGTAGTTTAAGCAGCACCGCCCAACTGTCCTTGACCGTGGACACGGCTATTCGAATAGTTTTACACTCTGCAGAGGTTGCACACTTTACCCACAAGATCCGGGGAACTTCTGTGTCATCCACGACCCACGGTACCTCAAGTACCCGGGGTAAGCACCCGATCATTATCTTTCCCTAGACGACACTAACAAGGAGTCCACTCGTTGTTCCGTATCCTCACGATGTACATCATACGAGACTCACTCGTGATCGTAACATCCGAGAGGGGACACAACGGTGTATCCGGTGCCCTGTAAAAACAGTCATGGCCGCCCTACCTGGCACGACCCTGTCCCGAGAGAGAGCATCAACTCTTCCGCGTCACTAGTAATGCGGGCTCCAAGCTAGTATCGACCTAAGTAATCAATAATGCCCTTTCCCATATAAGGGTAGAGTGGTTGCGCATGTAAGGTTGGGACAGTCGACAAATCTTAAATCTAATCCGTTTTCAAAAACAACACACACACTTGTCTAGGTACACCACTTCGTCATCAAGTGGCTACCCAACTCATCATCTCCCTCGGGCATAAGTGGCACCCGACGGGGTTTTCGAAAAGTCCTTTAAAATACTTTGTCTCCATCACAATGCATATTCCCGTCCCTTTTTGCGTAGCACTACCTTAGCATCCTATCTACTCCCACCGGCATAACCCTCATAAGAAGGTAGGGTAATGCTTAATGCAAGTACCAACGAGGAAGAAATGAAGGCAACCCACCAAAGTGGCTACCATCTCATCATGATTCCGATGCAACAATAATAAAGTGCTATATGACATGCATAAAAAGGTTTTATAGACATGGTCAAAGGGCTGCTTGCCTGGCTCGACAAAGTCTTCTAGGTCTTCAAAGTCTTCTGGTCCAACTCCTTCGTCAGTAACGCAATCTATCGTCGCAAAATAATAACGAGAAAAATAAGGCAATAATAAAACAGAAAAATCAAAGTGCTCAGAAAAATGTCAACTCATTTTTGTAAAATACTAGGTGGAAATCTAAGAAGGGGAAAATTCCTAGTTTTGGATTTGGTGCATCAGAATGGGAGAAATGGCTTTTCAAAGGCATATTTAAATGCTTAAAATCACATTTAAATATTTACAGTAAAGAAAAGTTTGTTGGATTTGGATGAAAGTTGCACCATTAAATAGGTTGCAATAT
This sequence comes from Triticum aestivum, assembly GCF_018294505.1. Taxonomy (NCBI): domain Eukaryota; kingdom Viridiplantae; phylum Streptophyta; class Magnoliopsida; order Poales; family Poaceae; genus Triticum; species Triticum aestivum. Next base: position 313,915,125 of record NC_057807.1, on the reverse strand, counting down.
TCTAGGAATTTAGAAATTGGAATTAATTTATTTGGACTATTATTTTATCCTGTGGAATTTTTGGAGAAAGTGACAGAAAAGAAAAAGAAAAGGGACACTGTGCAACTGGGCCAGAAGGACCACAGTGCAACAGGCCCAGATGGGATTCAGCCCACGCGAGGCTGCCACGTCGAAGGCGTAAAGGCGAAATACGCCTTCAGCCGACGCGATGAACCGGTACGTGCGGGTGCGTGTTTAAACCTGACGGGTGGTGCCCTCCCGTCAGGGTGTGCGGCTGACCAACGGGCCCCATGGCCGTCGTCGTCTACCTCTGTACAGAGGCGACGGCGAGCTCGCCGGCGGCGATACAGGGCACGGGAGGGTGCGTGGGTGGTACCGTCGTGCTCAGGGAGGTTCCGCCGTTCGGATGGAGGTGGAGGCGGTCGCCGGAGCGCAGGGGTTCGCCGGCGACGAGGAAGCCGGCGGCAGAGCTTCGGGTGTCGACGGCTCTGGTCGTTTCCGGCTGCAAAAGCAAGGGGAAACGGAGGGAAATGATCAGGGCGGTGAGGAGAGTCCAGATCGAGAGAGAGAAGGGGCGGAGGGAGCCCGTACCCAGAGATCGATGGCGTCCCGAGGCGGTGGAGCTCGAGCTCGATCTCGAGCTCGGGCGGCTCTAGGAGTGAACGGGAGGCGCAGTGGGGCTGTTTAGAGTGGAAGAGGACGAGTGGTGGCTAGAGGAGGGCTCGGGGATGCCTTATATAGGCGAGTGGCGGTCCACCGTGGGCTCGTGCGCCGGCGGGCTCCTGCGCGTCGCCACAGGGCTCAGGAGGAGCTGGTGCCGTGTCTGGGGTGCTCGTGAGGCAGGTCCAGAGCGAGGGAAAGAAGAGAGAGAGAGAGAGGGAGCAGGGGGCCAGAGGCACCGCGCGTGTGAGCACGCTCACTGGTGTGCTCGGGCGGTCGCCGCGCGTGCGAGCTGGGGCGAGAGGAGGGAGAAGGAGGAGGGGGCCGGCAGCGTGCCGTGTCCCAGACGTCGAGGCACCTCGGGGGACACGAGGGGGAGAGCCGAGGTGGCCGGATGTGGCTGGAAGGGGGCGACTACAGTGCTGGGGCGCACTGTAGCACGCTACAGAGCGTGCAAATGGCTGCCATGGCATTGTTTAAAGGGCAGGGGCGTGCCCACTAGTGTCTAGCAGGTCTAGGAGGGAGTAAAGAAGTGGGGTGGTGCATTGGATGCCATGGATGGCCACTGGAGTGAGGAGGGAGGTGAGGAAGAGGGAGAAGTGGGCTGTCCAGAGAGAGAAAGAGGGGGGTTTCACCCCTCAATTATTGAGCTGGGGACTTGCCATTGTTACTGGAGGTGAAAGGGGGCTAGGAAGAGCTGTGGTAAAAATTTGAGCTCTCCAAGAATAGTGGAAGGGGTCAAAACATTTTGCAAAATGTCAGAAGGTGTTTGATAATGTTTTGAGCAAGAAAATGGACTTCAATTGCCATGATACTTAACAGGATGGAATGACACTTATAAATAGGGTGTGCCACCAAAATTGAGATTAATTGGGCAAAGTTGCCAATGCAACTTTTGTAAACCCTAGAAATTGGCAGAAATAGACTTGTGTAGATCTAGTTGAGCAAATCACTTCTCCTTGATGCACCACTTGGTGCAGTGGCCTCATTTGGTCATGTGAACATGCTCACAAAAGTTGGGGTCAAGGAGAGAAAGTTGGTAGTACAAACTTGATCAAATTTGATTCTGGTCAGAGAGGGTTTTGGGGCATTTTGGTGAACCAAAATGACTTTAATTGACATGAGGTTTTGCAAGGTGATCACAATATGCATTTGTGACTTGCCGGAATTTTCCTGGATTTTTATGAAAATATTTCCTATAGAAATATTCCAAATCCTTGAAATGGGCAGAAATGGTTTTGGGAGGTTTTGTCCAATAATTTGATCATAACCATGTGTTGAAACTCATATATATGGGAAATATATGTCCACTGAGTTTCCCTAAATTTTCTCAAATATTTTTAGAGCTTTAAAATAATTTTAACCTATTTAAGACCATTTCTGGCCTTAAGAAAAAGCCTTTAAATAAAATAGGAAAATAACTTCTAAAATTATATTTTTGTGGTTTCTGGGTTTCCTATATCTAATAGGAGTCAAATATATTTTTGAAAATATTTTTACTGCCCTTAGTTGAGTACTTGTAGTGCAAACCTCAATCCAGGGGTTTTTGGAAAACTAATTTTTGGAAATACTTTTTGGCCAAATTATTTTTGTAAGAAAATTCTATATTGTATAATACACATGGCATGGTCATTGGGCAGAAGTTTGGGACAAGGAGATGAAGTATATAAGGTGGAGTAGTGTTGACTTTAAAGAGCACTTGAAAAGCACAGAGAGAAATCCAACTCCAAATAAAAGCCAAATAATGCAAAAGTTTTTGTTGGTCCAAATTTTCATGCTTTATTAATGCAAATAACATGTTACAAAATGCAGGGTGTGACAAGAAGCCACTAGTGAAACCTACGGCCCCCGGGTCTTCTTTCTCATATATTTGCCTTGCGATCTACTTTTCCTTTGCGTTTTTTATTCAGATCTATTAAACCAAAAATACCAAAATATCTTGCTGCACTTTATTTTAATTGCGTTCTACTATTTCAATCTATTACAATTTTCTCTCGTCAACTAGCTATTTCTGGCACCGTTACCCGAAAGGGATTGACAACCCCTTTAACACGTCCAGTTGCGAGTGGCTATTATTTGTGTGCACGGGCTATTTACGTTCTGTTGCTTGGTTCTCCTACTGGTTCGATACCTTGGTTTCATAACTGAGGGAAATACCTACCGTTGTTGTGCTACATCATCCTCTCCTCTTGGGGGAAATACCGACATAGTCCTAGCAAACATCATCAGCATGACCATACGAGCTTAACATGCGTTTACAAGAAAGACTCTTCTGCTTCTTATAGAACTCGTATATATGGACCTTTGCCAAGGATATTCATTGACGAACTTATCGTAGATGAGGTGAGTGCTCCGAGCTAGGTGATGCTCGACGATTTACTTAATTCCTTCAGTTTGTTTGTCTAGGATATTAGTATTGTGGACAATTGTTCGTTCATAGCATGCTTGTAGGGCCAAAGGCATTTCGGACATAGCTCATAACACTTATGTATGGCTGAAGAAGACTGTTGATGCGGAGCATCCCTCGACCATCCCCATGGACGTCCCATCACCACCACAAGCACTAAGAGAACCAATGACAAGAGCACACGCACGTGCCGTCGAAACCGAGGTTAACTCTTTTCTCTTCGAACTTCTTTTGGATTCACGTGAGTGTGGGGTTATACCTCAAATGGATACATTGTGCATTTTTAGGCACCAAGGACATGACCACGAACAAGCTAGGAGGATACCCAAACACCCACAGAGGAGGAGAAGGAAGAAGGACGCCGAATCGCGAAGCAAAGGAGGTCCCGCACTACCCCGGGTGCCCGACCACCTCCTACAGCCGGCTGGAAGGGCCCCTGCCCCGCGTGCCTGGCCCCTGCCTGGGCGCTGGCCTCGGCCGCCCCGTGTGCCCGGCCACTTGGCCCCGGGTGCCAGGCCCCGCCTGGGTGCTGTCCCCAGCCAGCCCCGGGTGCCCGGCCCTGCCTGGGCGCTATCCCCAGCCAACCCCGGGTGCCCGGCCTTGGAGCCCCGGGTGCCCAGCCCTCCCCGCCTGGAGCTACCAGCCACCTCCCCGGGTGCCCGGCCACTACAGCGCCAAGGGGCACCACCTCCTGACCGGTACGGGTGCCCGACCCCTCCTGTTGCGGCTACCCCGGGGTGCCCGGGCCACTTCGCCCCGGGTGCTCGGACCCGTCCGAGTGTGCCTGCATGCACTTTGGGTTTTTGACCCTTGTGCCCATCTTTTCCCCCAATTTCGTCCCTAGACTATAAGTACCCCGCATCTAGCTCATTTTAGGGGATAGCAAAGTATATGGGAGACATTAGAGAGCTTTGCTCCTTGTATCCACTCCTCTAGAAGATCAAGACCTCCTAGGTGAAGATCCCTAGTGGATATCAAGACCCCCATCTAGGGAAGGACCCCCATCATAGGATCATCAATACCTCATCTCCTTCTTGGATTTGGGAAGAACTTTACCCTAGTGATATTTTCCTTGAATTGTTCTTGTATTCTTGTGGATCTCATGTGTGCTACTCTGGTGGATGTGTAATTGGGTTTGTTTGAGTGCTTTTCCCCTTATGTTCTTGTGTGTTCTTCACTTTTCCGCCCTCCAAGTGTGAAAAGATCCCCTCTAGGGTTCACCCTACAACATCTTGGTATCATGAGCAAGATTGATTCACATCTTGGAGTCCCATCCCCCATTTGCTAGCTTGATTTTGTTGTTTTTGGTCCCAATTTGAAAATCCCCACAAAAATAGCCCCAAAAAATTTTCTTGCAATTTGTTGGTTCTTGTGAGAGGGTTGTTTTGGTCCATGGACTTGTTGTTTGGCAAGTGGATCTAGCCTTCTCCCATCCATCCCCACCTTTCCCACCATGAAATCCACCAATTTCATCCATTTTCCATAATTTCGCCCAATTTCAACCACCACCGGGTGCCTGCACCCTGAACCCCGGGTGCCCGCACCCCCGGGCAAATTTGTCCCAACCCTGCTGATCACACCGGGCACCCGCACCCCGTACCCCCGGGTGCCCGCACCCCCCCCCCCGAATCAGCCCACCAACAACACCATTTTGGCCATAACTTTCACCTCCGGAGTCCGATTTTCACGTTCTTTAGCTCATTGAGTAGCTACTGACATCCCTCATCCATCTAGATAGGTTCCAACATAATTTGACTCCATAATTTTTTTGGCATCTTGGCATCTTTTCCTAGGCCACCCACCATATCATTCGCAAAACCATCATAGCTTTCCGCAATGTAACCCATTTTGCTCCATTTAGAATTTGTGATTTCTTGAGTTGTGAATTGAGTCTACTAAGGTGTTTAGGCTACTTAGGGACGGTTGCTTCATCATCAACCACCACCACCACTTCCGCATTGCTAACTCCGGAACCACCAACGCATTCCGCTACCATCATTTGACATTTTCCTTTGAGATTTTGAGTTTGTGGTTTTTCTGTTTCCTAGGGTGTTTCAGCTAACTAGGAACAGTTCAACATCGACAACACCGCCGCTCAACTTCGACAAGGATTCTACATTGACCACCTTCCGAATTTTACACCCTAACCGTAAGCAAGAACGGTAACCTCTATATCATCTTGGTATTGTGGTATCCCATCTTTGTATAAGTCGAGCAAACAACCTACACATGCAAGTCTAAGAGTATAGCAGCAGAATACAAAACATTGCACATGAAGGTAAGGGGAGTAGTTTGGAGGGAGCAAACGCAATGTAGACACGAAGATTTTTGGCATGGTTCCGATAGGTGGTGCTATCGTACATCCACGTTGACAGAGACTTCAACCCACGAAGGGTAATGGCTGCGCGAGTCCACGAAGGGCTCCACCCACGAAGGGTGCACGAAGAAGCAACCTTGTCTATCCTACCATGGCCATCGCCCAAGAAGGACTTGCCTCACTAGGGTAGATCTTCATGAAGTAGGCGATCTCCTTGCCCTTACAAACTCCTTGGTTCAACTCCACAATCTTGACGGAGACTCCCAAGTGACACCTAACCAATCTAGGAGACACCACTCTCCAAAAGGTAATAGATGGTGTGTTAATGATGAACTCCTTGCTCTTGTGCTTCCAATGATAGTCTCCCGAACACTCAACTCTCTCTCATGGATTTGGATTTGGTGGAAAGAAGACTTGAGTGGAAAGCAACTTGGGGAAGGCTAGAGATCAAGATTCATGTGGTTGGAATGGAATATCTTGGTCTCAACACATGAGTAGGTGGTTCTCTCTTAGAAAATGTATGATGGAAGTGTAGGCCCATTCTGATGGCTCTTGATACGTCTCCAACGTATCTATAATTTTTAATTGTTCCATGCTGTTTTATTATCAATCTTGGATGTTTTATAATCATTTTATAGTCATTTTTTGGTACTAACCTATTGACATAGTGCCAAGTGCCAGTTGCTGTTTTTTTCCATGTTTTTTACATCGCAGGAAATCAATATCAGACGAAGTCCAAATGCCATGAAACTCCATGATATTTTTTATGGGCCAAAAGGAAAACGTTGGGCCCTGGTTGCACTTGGGGGGAGTCCCGAGGAGGGGACAACCCACCAGGGCATGCCAGGAGGCCCTGACGCGCCCGGGTGGGTTGTGCCCACCTCGGGTGCCCCCCGGACTGCCTCTTTGCTCTATAAATACGCCAAAAATACTAGAACCCTAGGGGAGTCGATGAAATATTCATCCAGCTGCCGCAGAGTCCAGAACCACCAGATCCAATCTAGACACCATCACAGAGGGTTTCACCACTTCCATTGGTGCCTCTCCGATGATGCGTGAGTAGTTCTTTGTAGACCTTCGGGTTCGTAGTTAGTAGCTAGATGGCTTCCTCTCTCTCGCTGAATTATCAATACAATGGTCTCTTGGAGATCCATATGATGTAACTCTTTTTGCAGTGTGTTTGTTGGGATCTGATGAACTTCGAGTTTATGATCAGTTATATCTTTTTATATCCATGAAAGTTATTTGTGTTTCTTTCATCTCTTATATGCATGATCTCTTATAGCCTCGTATTTCTTCTCCGATATTTGGGTTTCGTTTGGCCAACTTGATCTTTTTATCTTGCAATGGGAAGAGGTGCCCGGTAGTGGGTTCAATCTTATGGTGCTTGATCCCAGTGACAGAAAGTGAACCGACATGTATGTATCGTTGCTACTAAGGATAAAAAGATGGGATCAATATCTACCGCCTTAGATAAACGGATATTGTCTACATCATGTCATTGTTCTTATTGCATTACTCCGTTTTCCCATGAACTTAATATACTAGATGCATGCTGGATAGCGGTCGATGTGTGGAGTAATAGTAGTAGATGCAGGCTGGAGTCGGTCTACTAATCTTGGACATGATGCCTATGTAATGATCATTTCCTGGATATCATCATAATTATTTGAAGTTATATCAATTGCCCAACAATAATTTGTTTACCCACCGTTTGCTATTTTTCTCGAGAGAAGCCACTAGTGAAACCTACGACCCCCGGGTCTTCTTTCTCATATATTTGCTTGCGATTTACTTTTCCTATGCACTTTTATTCAGATATATTAAACCAAAAATACAAAAATACTTTGCTACACTTTATTTTATTTGCTATATATTATTTCAATATATTACAACTTTCTCCCGTCCATGCACTGTTTCTGGCGCCGTACCCTGAAAGGGATTAACAACCCCTTTAACACTTCGGGTTGCGAGGTGTTGTTATTTGTGTGCAGGGGCTATTTACGTCATGTTGCTTGGTTCTCCTACTGGTTCGATAACCTTGGTTTCATATCTGAGGGAAGTACCTACCGCCGCTGTGCTGCATCATCCCTTCCTCTTTGGGGAAATACCAGCATAGCTTCAAGCGACATCAAAAGGAATTTCTGGCGTCGTTGCCAGGGAGGATCTTCAACATAACTAGGTTCCTAATCACAAATCTCATCTCCTCGTAATTTACATTATTTGCCATTTGCCTCTCATTTTCCTCTCCCACACTTCACAAAAAAATTGCCTTTTTATTCGCCTGTCTTTTTCCGTTTGCCGTTTTCTTGCCGTATCTGTTTTTGAGTGCAAGCTTGTTTTGTGGTCATCATGACTCAAGAGAACACCAAGTTATGTGATTTCTCAAATACCAACAACAATGATTTTATTGGCACTCCGCTTGCTCCTCCCGCCACTAGTGCGGAGACTTGTGATATTAATACTGCTTTTCTGAATCTTGTTATGAAAGACCAATTTTCCGGTACTCCTAATGAGGATGACGCGTCCCATCATAATACCTTCATGGAATTATGCGATATGCAAAAGAAAAAAGATGTGGACAATGATGTGGTCAAGATGAAATTATTTCTGTTTTCTTGCGTGATTCTGCAAAAGTTTGGTTCTCTTCTTTGCCTCGCAATAGTATCAATTCTTGGAATAAGTGCAAAGATGCTTTCATCACTAAGTATTTTCCTCCCGCAAAAATTATTTCCCTTAGAACCCAGATCATGAATTTCAAGCAACTTGAACATGATCATGTTGCACAATCTTGGGAAAGGATGAAAATGCTGCTAAGGAATTGCCCAACTCATGGGTTAAATCTTTCGATGATCATACAAAAATTTTATGCGGGATTGAATTTTGTTTCTTGTAATCTTTTAGATTCCGCCGTGGGTGGAACTCTTATGGAAATTACGTTGGGTGAAGCCACCAAATTGCTTGATAATATCATGGCAAATTATTCACAATGGCATACCAAAAGAGCTCCTACTAGTAAAAAAGTTAATTCGGTTGAAGAAATTTCTTCTTTGAGTGATAAAGTTGACGCTCTTATGAAATTGGTTACTAGTAAAAGTGCTCCTATTTATTTTAATGATATGCCTTTGTCTACTTTGATTGAGAAAAATAGTGATGCCATTGATGTGAATTTTATTTCTCGCAATAATTTCAACAACAATGCTTATAGAGGAGATTTTAATCCTAGGCCATTTCCTAGTAATTCCTCTAATAATTATGGTAATTCCTATGGAAATCAATCTTACAATAATAATAGGAATACCTCTGATGTTGAGAATAATATTAAAGAATTTATCAACACGCAAAAAGTTTTCAACACTTCCATAGAAGAAAAGTTGAATAAGATTGATGATTTGTCTAGAAGTGTTGATAGAATTGCTCATGATGTGGAAAATCTCAAGATGAAAATTTTTGTGCCTAAAGTTGATGAATCAATTAAAGCTCTTTATGTTTTTATGGATGAAAGTAAGAAAAGAACTGCTATGCTTAGAGCTAAAAGAGAATTTTTAGAGAAAGCTTTTTCTAGTGATTATTCTTGCAAAAATGATGAAGATCTTAAAATGATTGGTGTTTCTTATATTGATTCCCTGTTGATGAAAAAGGGACTGGAGAAGAGTCAACGTTAGGTAGAAGGCGTCCCAATATTTCGGAGGGTGAAAATCTTGTTGAGAAAATTGATAAAAGTGGGTTTGGAGAGGTCAAAACTATAGTTAGTGATGCACCCACTATTTTGGTTTACAAAGACTTTAATTATGATAGTTGCTCTTTGATTGATTGTATTTATTTGTTGCAATCCATGCTAAATTCGCCCCATGCTTATGAACAAAACAAAGCTTTTACTAAACATATTGTTGATGCTATGATGAAAGCTTTGGAAGAAAAATTGGAATTAGAAGTTTCAATTCCTAGAAAATTGCATGATGAGTGGGAACCTACTATCAAATTCAAGATTAAAAATTATGAGTGTTTTGCTTTGTGTGACTTGGGTGCTAGTGTTTCTACAATTCTGAAATCTTTATGTGATGTGCTTGGTCTTACCAATCTTGAAGAATGTTCCTTGAATGTGCACTTGGTGGATTCTACTATTAAAAAGCCTATGGGAAGAATTAATTATGTTCTTATTATTGTAAATAGGAACTATGTGCCCATAGATTTTATTGTTCTTGATATTGATTGCAATCCGTCATGTCCAATTATTCTTGGTAGACCGTTTTTACGCACTATTGGTGTCGTGATTGATATGAAAGAAGGCAATATCAAGTTCCAATTTCCTTTGAGGAAGGGTATGGAACACTTTCCTAAAACAAAAATCAGGCCACCTTATAAATCAATCATGAGGGCATCTTATGGATCTTGAACCGAAGATGACAAAACTTATATCCATGCCTTACGCCTAGCTAAGGGCGTAAAACTATAGCACTTGTTGGGAGGCAACCCAATGAATTTTTTTTTGCTTTTTGCTATACGTTCTTGAGTGTTTGCACAATTATGCTACTGGTATGTTGTTTTTTTTGTATTTTAATTAGTGTTTGTGCCAAGTAAAGCCTATAGGATCGTCTTGGGTGATAGTTGTTTGATCTTGCTGAAAAAGACAGAAACTTTGTGCTCATAAAAATAATTGTTAAAAATTACGAGAATGTGATAAAATGCCAATTATTTTTTAAGAAGATTAATATACAAATTACCCAGGTCTTCCTATTTTGGTAGAATTTTATGAGTTACAGAAGTATTCGCTAAAGTCAGATTACTACAGACTGATCTGTTTTGACAGATTCTGTTTTCTTTGTGTTGTGTGCTTATTTTGATGGCTCTATGGTTTTCTTTGATGAGATTTTTCCATAGAAAAGTTGGAATACAGTAGATATAATACAAAAACAAAATATGAATTGGTTTGATACATCACTTATAGTAGTGGTTTGCTTTCTTTTACTAACCGATCTCACAAAGGTTTTGTTGAGTTTTGTGTGATTGAAGTTTTCAAGTTTTGGGTTATCTTACGATGGATGAAGGAAGGATGTAAGATCCTAAGCTTGGGGATGCCCCGACATCCCAAGCTATTATCAAAAAATGAGCAACCAACTAAGCTTGGGGATGCCCCGGCATCCCAAGCTATTATCAAAAAATGAGCAACCAACTAAGCTTGGGGATTCCCCGGCATCCCAAGCTATTATCAAAAAATGAGCAACCAACTAAGCTTGGGGATGCCCCCGAGTGGCATCCCCGCTTTCTTGCAACAACTATCGGTATTTTACTCGAGGCTATATTTTTATTCGTCACATGATATGTGTTTTGCTTGGAGCGTCTTGTATGATATGAGTCTTTGCTTGTTTTATTTTGTGTTTTAAGTCATCAATCCTTGCTGGACACACCTATTTGAGAGAGCCAAAATTATATCATGATTTGTTAGAATTGCTCTCTGTGCATCACTTAAATCTTTTATGAGCTAGGACTTGCTCTAGTGCTTCACTTATATCTTTTTGAGTACGGTGTGCTTAGTATTTTTGAAGAAATGCTCTCTTGATTCACTTAGATTTATTTGAGAGTTAGTAAAATTTTGAAGAAATTCTCTCTTGCTTCACTTAAATTATTTTGAGAGAAAGAAAATTTGTTATGCTCATGATCTTCACTTATATTTGTTGGAGCTTATGAAAAACAACGCATGAAAATTAGTCCCAAAGTGATAGATATCCAAGAAGGATAAAAATAAAAAATGTCATGAAGATCATTGGACAAATTAAACTTGATTCTTAGTGATAGTTTTGAGATATGATGTTGTGATATGTGAGTTATGTTGATGAGTAATTGTGCTCTTGTAAGAATATTGGTGTTAAGGTTTGTGATTCCCAATGCATGCAGGAAAGTCAATAATTATGCAATGAAAATTATATCCTACTTGTGGTGCATTATTCGGTGTTAATTATGCTTAATGTTTGCTTATGAGATTATTCGTTTCTTGGTTGGTCGATTCTCAATCTTTTTGCTAGCCTTCATTTTGCACCAAGTATGATCTCTATTTGTGCATCCAAAATCTTTTAAACCAGCTTTGCCACATGAGCCCACTATATCGACCTATATGCGGTATTCTTTTGCCATTCTAAGCAAATTTGCATGTGCCATCTATAATTTTCAAAATAAAACTTCTCTTTTGTGTGTTTTTTTCGCTCACGGAACGGTAACGGGTGACTAATATTTTCCATGTTGGATGTGTTATTCTCACGATGAGTGTTTATCCACTTGTCATTGCACGAGAGTAAGGCAAAGGTTTTAGGGATGCCCAGTCCCGTAATGCAAAAATGAATTTATTTTATGTTGTCAAATAATAAATTCCTTGGAAAGTGTTGGTTTGAAGGGCAACTGTGGATACGGCTAGCCATGGAAAGTGAAAGTATGATGGAAAAAGGAATAAAGTTTATTTTCTACCGACTATGGAATATCTAGCATGGAAAGTGTTCCTAGCTATACGTAATTTTTGTTGGTGGGATGGATACACCTCCCAAAATGTTTTTATCTCTAATTTTTTCGCTTTGAGCTCTGGCACCTCTACAAATCCCTACTTCCCTCTATGAAGGGCCTTTCTTTTACTTTATGCAATTTTTATTTTTGAAATTGAGTCTCCATATTCTCTTACAAAAACACCAACTAGGAGGCAATATGATCGTACTCAAGTATTGGGTGTAGTTAATATTTGAGTGTGTTTCATGAATGGATCAAGTCATGATGGGCTAGGGATAGCTTGTTTTTGCATTGATATTTTGAAAGATATGGTTGCTTGCTGATATACTTGAGTATCTAAATTATTATGTCAAAACTAGACTATTGCTTTGAATCACATAAAAGTCCAAATGTCCATGCTATAAAGAAAAGAATATGACATGACTTGATGAACAACACTCCACATCAAAAATTCTGTTTTTGTCACTTACCTACTCGGGGACAAGTAGGACTTAAGCTTGGGATTGCTGATACGTCTCCAACGTATCTATAATTTTTTATTGTTCCATGCTGTTTTATTATCAATCTTGGATGTTTTATAATCATTTTATATCAATTTTTGGTACTAACCTATTGACATAGTGTCAAGTGCGAGTTGCTAATTTTTTCCATGTTTTTTACATTGCAGGAAATCAATATCAGACGAAGTCCAAATGCCACGAAACTCCATGATGATTTTTATGGGCCAAAAGAAAGAAGTTGGGCCCTGGTTGCACCTGGGGGGAGTCCCAAGGAGGGGACAACCCACTAGGGCACGCCAGGTCCCTGGCGCGCCCTGGTGGGTTGTGCCCACCTCGGGTGTCCCCCGGACCGCCTCTTTGCTCTATAAATACCCCCAAAATATCAGAACCCTAGGGGAGTCGACGAAATATTCATCCAGCCGCGGCAAGGTCCAGAACCACCAGATCCAATCTAGACACCATCACGGAGGGGTTCACCACTTCCATTCGTGCCTCTCCGATGATGCGTGAGTAGTTCTTTGTAGACCTTCGGATCCATAGTTAGTAGCTAGATGGCTTCCTCTCTCTCGCTGAATTCTCGATACAATGGTCTCTTGGAGATCCATATGATGTAACTCTTTTTGCGGTGTGTTTGTTGGGTTTTGATGAACTTCGAGTTTATGATCAGTTATATCTTTTTATATCAATGAAAGTTATTTGAGTTTCTTATATCTCTTATATGCATGATCTCTTATAGCCTCATATTTCTTCTCCGATATTTGGGTTTTGTTTGGCCAAGTTGGTCTTTTTATCTTGCAATGGGAAGAGGTGCCCGATAGTGGGTTCGATCTTACGGTGCTTGATCCCAGTGACAGAAAGGGAACCGACACGTATGTATTGTTGCTACTAAGGATAAAAAGATTGGATCTATATATACCTCCATAGATAAACGGATCTTGTCTACATCATGTCATCGTTCTTATTGCATTACTCTGTTTTTCCATGAACTTAATGCACTAGATGCATGCTGGATAGCGGTCGATGTGTGGATTAATAGTAGTAGATGCAGGCAGGTGTCGGTCTACTTGTCAGGACCCCGATCCTAAGTCACACTGATCTAGCATGTAACACATCATATCACTTTGCGGCCTCACGCCCGGTATTCCCACGGGTGCCACCTTACCTGGCCCGGGACCGTTTGCGCCTTTCGGCTCACGTATATGATAGTGTCGCTAGCATCCATATGACAAAGAACCCGGGCCGACATGGCTAGTTGTGAACCCAAAGCGGCACTAACCCATGGGGACATGCATACATGAATCAACTTCGAGCATGTCGGTCAGCAGCGTGCGAATCCGGGCTGTAGCACTGGGCTAACAGGACTCCGGTAACCCGGGCTGTAGCAGGCTAGGCAGGACTCCGGATGTCACCGCGTGACATTTCCCCGAAGGGACAGACACAGGAACGAAGTGAAACACATGCCGGCCAGTCAAGTGTCCTGAGCAGTAGTGCTAGGCTAGCAGGACTCCGGTGAACCGGGCTGTAGCGGACTACTATGGCTCAAGGAAGCACTAGACTACATTTCCCCATAAGAGAGGCTACCAAGGATAAACAACTAGATTGTCGGATCCCACACATACCAAGCATTTCAATCATACACACAATATGCTCGATATGTGTTAATACAACATGGCATCACAACAAGACTCTACGACTCAAGTATTTATTCATTAGGCTCCGAGGAGCGAGATATTACAAACATGGGTCTCATGACCCAACATACAGAGCATACAAGCAACAAGCACATGCGGAAGCTTAACATGTCTGAGTACAGACATCTACAAATGAAAAAGGCTGAGAAGCCTGACTATCTACCAGATCCTGCCGAGGGCACAAGATCGTAGCTGAGGTAACAAGCTAAACGTCGAAGTCCAAGCGGTACTACTAGCGAGACTGAAGTCTCTCTGCAAAAACATAAAATAGGCAAACGTGAGTACAAATGTACCCAGCAAGACTTACATCAGAACTAGCTACATATGCATCGGTATCAATAAACGGGGTGGTGGAGTTTGACTGCAGCAAGCCAGCTTTGACTCGGTGGCTATGCCGAACTACGACTGCAAGTAACTCTTTTGAGGTGGCGCACACGAGTCCACATATTCACCATACCAATACACCACTATGGATCCGCTCCCGTCTTCCTACGAGAGCGCCATCCATAGCACTCACGCTTATCTTGCGCATTTTAGAGTATCCACTTTCACTTGTCTATGAACTGTACAAGGGGTCCAAGTTTCCATATCCGAGGAATTCGGCTATTCGAATAGATAATGATAACCCTGCAGGGGTGTACTTATTCACACACGCTCTCACCACTTATCGCCCTGTACACGTCATGTACCTCAGCAACCTTCAAGCGGAAGCCGGGCGAGGGAGTCGGCCACGACCTGACTAACCACGCAAGTCTCTCGTCCAGGTTTATCGCCTATTCGGGTTCCATCCGCAAGGAGATCCGGCCGGGGTGTCACTCACGGCCCCAAATGATGTGTGCAGGGTTCCCAAGCCCACCTCGACGGATGGATCTACGCTTGGTACACCGTGCCACGGTGCCTAGTCTGTCCCAAGCCCACTTGTACTGGGTGCCACTTGGTAGACTACTAACACAACCTACAAACACCAGAAACTAGTTGCAACTCCTGGACAGAGATCATGTGGATTAATAAGTCGAGAGGGGTCGAGTTACCGGAACCCAATGTGTGGTAGTAACTGTTCATGGATCACAAACACAGAACTCAGTTCCTAAGGACGGCTGCAATGAGACAACCCACCATGTACTCCTACATGGCCTCTCACCGCTACCTTTACCAAATCGTGTTCACACACTTAGCTCTCAGCAGTAGGACATGTTCACCACATTCCAATTCATCCCCGATGAATCAGACCTGACTCAACTCTAAGCAGTAGCAGGCATGAGAAACAAGCATGAATGAGTAGGCACATCAGGGCTCAAACAACTCCTACTCATGCTAGTGGGTTTCATCTATTTACTTTGGCAATGACAGGTCATGCAAAGGATAAAGGGGTTCAGCTACCGCAGCAAGTAACAGATGAATCGTTGTTGTCCTAATGCAGTAAAAGAGGGCAGGAGCGAGAGAGTGGGATTGTATCGAAATGAACAAGGGGGTTTTGCTTGCCTGGCACTACTGAAGATAGTATAGTTCTTCATCGGTGTCATCGATCTCATCGTCGTAACTACATCCACTGAGAGGGGACTAATACCGGCAAACAGAGAAAGAACACAATCAATGCAATGCAACAACATGATGCATGATCATGACATGGCAAAATGAGTGTGTTGGGCTAATGCAACTACAATCAGATGGGTTTGGGTCATTTTGAACCAAAGATTCAACCCCAAACTCAACTTATGAATTTAAATAGTGCCTAATCATGTTTTGCACTAAACATCAAGGTTAAGTTGCTTTAACATGCATGAAAATGGTACAGATGGAAAGATTGGATTTTTCTGATCATTTTTCATATATAATTTATTTCATTTGGAGTTACGGTTGAATTACTATGAATTTTTGAAGTTTGCAACATTTTTTGGAATTTCCTATATAAAATTAAATCCGGAAAAATAGTTACTGCGTCAGTCTTGCGTCAGCGTGACGTCAGCAAGTCAACAGGGGCGGTCCAGGTCAAACTGACCGGTGGGTCCCGCGTGTCAGTGTCATTAGACTAACTAATTTTTGTTAGTCCTAACCCTAGGGTAATTAGCAGGGCAGGCCCGCATGTCAGTGGCTCATCTCATTAGCTAAGTTAATTAACACTAACTAAACCTAACACTAATTAAACAGGCACCTGGGCCCACACGTCAGGGGAGGTCAAATCCCTGGTCAACCGGGGCTAAACCACCGGCGTTTAGCCGCCGGCGATGACCAGACGCGGCGGAGGGCCGCGGGAACGGGCTCTGGGGCCCTGTTAGCAGTGTTGTTGGGCTCGTTCGAGAGCCCAGGCCAGCGCGCGTCGGATGGTGGCGCCAGCCGGCCCTGGGGCGGCCGGAGGCGACGGCGGGGAGCTCGGCCGCGGCGGCCGGAGCTCGGGCGTGCTCGGGTTCGGCGCTGGGATGCACAATAGGGGCGTGGAGAGGGGCTACGGCCTCCTGGGAGTGTGGCAAACACGGTGACGCGCTCGGTTTCGAGCCCGTGTGGCTGTGGCCACGACGACGGCGTCGCCGGCGGAGCAGAGTGCTCGGACTCGGTGGAGATGGCGGCTAGGGGACGAGGACGAGCTCAGGGAGCAGGGGGGAAACGGCGGAGCTCACCGTGGGTCGGATGGGCGGCTCGTTTGGCTCGGGGAAGCGTCGGAGCAAGCGGGCGGCGAAGGGGATCTCCGGCGACCCGAGGAGGAAGAAGGGGTCGGGGACGTCGTTACGGAGCTCCTGGCGGCTCCTGGCTTGGTGCAGAGGACGCGGGGGTCGAGGCGGAGCTTGTGGCATATCCGAATGGGCGTGGGGAGGTTGGTGGTAACGGCGAACGGCGACGGTGGTGGCGGCTCCGTTCGGGCGCGTGCGGGAAGAGAGCAGAGGAGGGGAAGGAGGGAGCCGAGGGAGAGTGGGAGAGGTCCAGTGGAAGGTCGGGGTGATGCACGTGGCGCTCGGGGCTGATTCCAGCAGCGGCAAGCAAGCAGGAGGTGGCCAGACGCGTGCTCGCGCGCGCCGGCCACGCGCTCGTCCTCCTGGCAAGGGGAAGACGACAGGGAGGAGCCCCTAGTGGGCTGGGCCGGCCAGCTATAGTGCTGGGCCGGTTGGTGGGCGTCAGGTAAGTTTTCTCTGCTCTGTTTTATTTCTGTTCTGTTTTCCTTTTATTAATTCATTTTGCCGCTGTTTTGAACTCCAAAAAATTGAAAACAGTGACAATATTCCTCTGAATATTTTATATTGCACAATGGGATTATCCAAAGGCACATAAATTATTTCAGAGTTATCTGAAATTATATTCCATATATTAAGAATATAAAACCAAATCCAAATACAATATTGATTTAAATTCAATGCCCAAAATAATTCCTTAAAGATGTTCATTATTTTTGGTTTGGAACAAAGCCCTTGCCAAAAATACCAAATATCAATAAGGGTCATTTTGGTTTCATTGAATGCAAATTTTAGTTGAACCTAGTTTGATTCAAGTGATGCTAGGGTTTGAACATCCCCATTTCATGATTAATTGAAATTGAATATGATGCATGGATGCAATGCCACTAATTATAAGCAGATTTCTAGGGCTGTGACAACTCACCCCCACTAAACAAGAATCTCGTCCCGAGATTCAAGACGTGAGGTAAGAAGACAGAGGGGACACAAAACTAACACGATCTTCACGATCCAATTTGCCCTTCCCGAAGATGTTGGTTCATTACTCCAATTGCTCTTGACGTCCTTGCTTTCGAGATCTTCATCCAACACGATGGCGACAGAAAGAAATTCTATAGGAAACGATCTCCTCAAGGATCGAGCACTCAAGATCAACTCGTGGAATGAGATGTAGAAACATCTCTGGAGCTGAGACGCAAAACACACATCAGAGATGATGGATGGGGAACATACGACAAAGGTTCAAATTGGTAGGCAACAAATCAACGCTTATCTAGATGGTGAGGGGGGTTTCAAAGTAGCGAGGAATTAAGTTGCCCATGATACCATAACGGGACACCTCGGGGAAGGTGACCCGTAGAATTATTCCCTTAAGTGGCAAAAAGAATTACTTTTGATTCGGAGATCATTGAAACTCTTCATACCAGCCCAAGGCAATTTGCAATTGATTACTTGAAGGAGTTCGGAAGAATGGCATATTCCGACTAGAATGGATGATGTGGACTACCTTGTTGAAGACAACGCAATGGATGACTTTTGCCTATCACCGGAAATGGATGAGACTCATGGTAAGTCCACTTTTGAAGACGATCATGGACATCAACTACTGAGAAGGACAACCCAAGGGAAATTGGCACAATGGGGTGCAAGTTGGGAACAAAATGCAAATGCTAGGAATAATTCTGATAACTGGGAAGTAACCCAACAATCAAGAGTGACTCCACCGTTTGGACGGTTATGGAATAACCGAAGAAACTAAGAGCACAAGGATCCCTAAGGAGCAACTTCTAAAATAAGTCGCACCGAATCCTCATGGAGTAGACAGACAAATTGCTCAATCAAGATACTTCATTGATAGATCTTCCGGCTAGGTGTGTCGGCCAGACATCAACCTTGTCGGGACCTACATCATAGATCTTGGAAAATTCCCAACCATCATATCTGCCTGAGATTCAGATCTGGTTGGTACCAGGATATTTCAGACAGCATGTCTGGAAAAGAAAGTTTGCAACACAAACCGACGAGATGACGTTGCGAGATTCTCGGGAAATGAGCTACGATAGCAAGCTCCAAAACATGAGCTGGTTCTGCTACATACATGTGAACACACTGTCCAAGACAAGCATGACCATGTAGAAGTCTTATAATGAAACACTATCGAGCTCAGGTGGGGAACCATCATCGAGGATATCGAAGTCCTAACATAAGTCATGATTCTTAAGAAGGAACTTCTTCTCCTTGACAAATCAATCAGTGGCTTGGTGTGCTAGGAAACACATATAGAATGGAGGCGGCCAACCTATCAAACCATAGAGTACTTCGCACATATGCGTGACTAACTTGGGATAATTCTAGAGGAAGCAAAAACAAGCTTTCTCGAATTCACGGCGGCAACTTACATCAAATGCACGTGAATTAGAGGAAGTCACTCCTTTCATCCAAACGTATACCTCATGAGCGGAACATGAAGGCAATGCTTAGAAAGTTTCCAATGCTAGCTTTAATGTTCAACACGAGTCATGGAGAAGATAAGAATGTTGCCGATGGGCTCAACAGCAACTTATCAAAATTCCAATGGAGATGGAATTCCACAACTATGTGAACAAGGGGATAGCATTGGTCAGACCCAAAGGATATAATGGTGTATGCTCGAGGAAACAACCATGAGTAAGACAACATTACGAATATCGTTGGCTCTGATTTGATTTGAGGATAGCCCACACTCAAAGCAAAGTTTGGACACGACAATAGATCCAACAACTGATCACGAGGACCAATCAATGAAGATATCATCTTTCTTTAATACACACACACACAAGGATATCCCTTAGAGATGAACTAAGTTAAGCAAAGCTTTTACCTTCCAACTCTCCAAGTTGTTGTCTAGATCAACCAACTAGCTCAGGGATATCCAACACAGATTCTTGGAGAAGGGGTGATTTATAAGGAAACCATCTTGATCACGAACTCAACATAGCGGTCAGGTGACAACCAGGTAATACTTCCGAGAAGATACTCGGAACATCACGAACCACCGATATGTTACTGAGCTCGAGAACAATCTTGCTTTTCAAGGCAAGATGACATGATCAGAAGAGCAAGGAATTCAATCCTAACTCAAAGATCGAAGAGTGCACCAGAAATAAGGACTAGGTACCATGGTCAACCTTAGGATGATGATTTAATAACCAACACGCTAAGAATGAGAATATTGACCATTTAACTACCAAGCAACATGGTTGCTAGGAGTATTGATTTCACACATCATGGTTCACTTGTCGGTATTCCGGTTACAATAACACGGAGACCGAGGAATGAACGATGATGGCGAGAAGTATCACTGCATCAAGAGTTCATAGGAGGTTGTGCAATTCCTATGATATTCCTGACATAAAGAGGGCAATACTTCAGGGTAGAACAAAATCAAAAGCTTGATTGCATTTGATCTGCGGAATACAACTGCTTTGACCCACTCCTAGATATGGATGAGGTACTAGAGTTTGTTTCTCCTAATCATTCTGGAATAGAATGGCTTGACGGACCACAAGAGTAATAGGCATCGATGAAAGAATGCATGCATACTCTTGACTATCAATTGATAGATGAAGGTCGGAATATAACTGAAGATGGACAACTCAAGGAGCATATAACTTTCTGAGTTGTGGATGCATAGATTAGTATGTCGAACCAAGTTCAACGGGTTTCTTCCGGATAATCCATGCAGAGAGGTAGGACTGGCAGAATCACAATTATGAATGGAGTACTCCTCAAGAGCACCCTGGTTAAGACCTTTTGGTTCAACGAACATCTGCCTTAATGGTTCATAGTATTTGGAAGAAGGAAATACTACGGACCTCGAGGACTAATGCAAAGGTTGCTAATATCCTAAAGGAACTAGCAAACACTATCGACATGAGCTAAGTAGAGTGAATCTTGGGTTCAAGAACCCAGAAATAGAATACCTACATACTAAATGGCATCACGGGATGCTTTCGAGAGTGACGGCCAGAATCATCACACTGGGAACAAAAACAGGACTAGATTACTAGGTGACTCCCTAAAACACCTAGGGTCATAATAATAGCTCCAACATATATGTCGAGGCAATAGAGTACCTCAACTCATCGATTAGTGTGGTTAAACTGGCCCAAAGGAACACCGAGAACGGAAAGAAGGGATTTTCAAATGCATCAGACTATTTAGAAACCTGGGATGACTCGGACAGCATAACGGCTGTAAAATGCTCAAAAATAATTGAGACATCATGCAAAATGGTGGCATAACCACTTAGCATCATCATATCAAGGTTTTCGAGACCAACTATGAACACACGGAAGTAGTAGAAACTGAACTGGGACTTAGATCCATCAATCCTACAAGTCTACGGATTAGTAATGCGTGATCCTGATAGAAAGATGAGAAGCCTAGTTCTTAATCCCCGTAGAAGAGAAGAGGTTGACTCAGATCAGAAGGCCATGAGGTATAAGGAGTAAAAAGAGCCTTACGTTCCCTTCCACAATCAATTCCCTTATATAACTAAAGCATTTCTAGACACAACTTCGACCAGTTTGGCTTGGTAATCCTACAGGCAGTCAGGCTCTGATACCAAAGCTGTCAGGACCCCGATCCTAAGTCACACTGATCTAGCATGTAACACATCATATCACTTTGTGGCCTCATGCACGGTATTCCCACGGGTGCCACCTTACCTGTCCTGGGACCGTTTGCGCCTTTCGGCTCACGTATATGATAGTGTCGCTAGCATCCATATGACAAAGAACCCGGGCCGACATGGCTAGTCATGAACCCAAAGCGGCACTAACCCATGGGGACAGGCATACATGAATCAACTTTGAGCATGCCGGTCAGCAGCGTGCGAATCCGGGCTGTAGCACTGGGCTAACAGGACTCCGGTAACCTGGGCTGTAGCAGGCTAGGCAGGACTCCGGATGTCACCGCGTGACATTTCCCCGAAGGGACAGACTTAGGAACAAAGTGAAACACATGCCGGCCAGTCAAGTGTCCTGAGCAGTAGTGCTAGGCTAGCAGGACTCCGGTGAACCGGGCTGTAGCGGACTACTATGGCTCAAGGAAGCACTAGACTACATTTCCCCATAAGAGAGGCTGCCAAGGATAAACAACTAGATTGTCGGATCCCACACATACCAAGCATTTCAATCATACACACAATATGCTCGATATGTGTTAATACAACATGGCATCACAACAAGACTCTACGACTCAAGTATTTATTCATTAGGCTCCGAGGAGCGAGATATTACAAACATGGGTCTCATGACCCAACATACAGAGCATACAAGCAACAAGCACATGCGGAAGCTTAACATGTCTGAGTACAGACATCTACAAATGAAAAAGGCTGAGAAGCCTGACTATCTACCAGATCCTGCCGAGGGCACAAGATCGTAGCTGAGGTAACAAGCTAAACATCGAAGTCCAAGCGGTACTACTAGCGAGACTGAAGTCTCTTTGCAAAAACATAAAATAGGCAAACGTGAGTACAAATGTACCCAGCAAGACTTACATCAGAACTAGCTACATATGCATCGGTATCAATAAACGGGGTGGTGGAGTTTGACTGCAGCAAGCCAGCTTTGACTCGGTGGCTATGCTGAACTACGACTGCAAGTAATTCTTTTGAGGTGGCGCACACGAGTCCACATATTCACCATACCAATACACCACTATGGATCCGCTCCCGTCTTCCTACGAGAGCGCCATCCATAGCACTCACGCTTATCTTGCGCATTTTAGAGTATCCACTTTCACTTGTCTATGAACTGTACAAGGGGTCCAAGTTTCCATATCCGAGGAATTCGGCTATTCGAATAGATAATGATAACCCTGCAGGGGTGTGCTTCTTCACACACGCTCTCGCCACTTATCGCCCTGTACACGTCATGTACCTCAGCAACCTTCAAGCGGAAGCCGGGCGAGGGAGTCGGCCACGACCTGACTAACCATGCAAGTCTCTCGTCCAGGTTTATCGCCTATTCGGGTTCCATCCGCGAGGAGATCCGGCCGGGGTGTCACTCACGGCCCCAAATGATGTGTGCAGGGTTCCCAAGCCCACCTCGACGGATGGATCTACGCTTGGTACACCGTGCCACGGTGCCTAGTCTGTCCCAAGCCCACTTGTACTGGGTGCCACTTGGTAGACTACTAACACAACCTACAAACACCAGAAACTAGTTGCAACTCCTGGACAGAGATCATGTTGATTAATAAGTCGAGAGGGGTCGAGTTACCGGAACCCAATGTGTGGTAGTAACTGTTCATGGATCACAAACACAGAACTCAGTTCCTAAGGACGGCTGCAATGAGACAACCCACCATGTACTCCTACATGGCCTCTCACCGCTACCTTTACCAAATCGTGTTCACACACTTAGCTCTCAGGAGTAGGACATGTTCACCACATTCCAATTCATCCCCGATGAATAAAACCTGACTCAACTCTAAGCAGTAGCAGGCATGACAAACAAGCATGAATGAGTAGGCACATCAGGGCTCAAACAACTCCTACTCATGCTAGTGGGTTTCATCTATTTACTGTGGCAATGACAGGACATTTAAAGGATAAAGGGGTTCAGCTACCGCAACAAGTAATAGATGAATCGTTGTTGTCCTAATGCAGTAAAAGAGGGCAGGAGCGAGAGAGTGGGATTGTATTGGAATGAACAAGGGGGTTTTGCTTGCCTGGCACTTCTGAACATAGTATAGTTCTTCATCGGTGTCATCGATCTCATCGTCGTAACTACATCCACTGAGAGGGGACAAATACCGGCAAACAGAGAAAGAACACAATCAATGCAATGCAACAACATGATGCATGATCATGACATGGCAAAATGAGTGTGTTGGGCTAATGCAACTACAATCAGATGGGTTTGGGTCATTTTGAACCAAAGATTCAACCCCAAACTCAACTTATGAATTTAAATAGTGCCTGATCATGTTTTGCACTAAACATCAAGGTTAAGTTGCTTTAACATGCATGAAAATGGTACAGATGGAAAGATTGGATTTTTCTGATCATTTTTCATATATAATTTATTTCATTTGGAGTTACGATTGAATTACTATGAATTTTTGAAGTTTGCAACATTTTCTGGAATTTCCTATATAAAATTAAATCCGGAAAAATAGTTACTGCGTCAGTCTTGCGTCAGCGTGACGTCAGCAAGTCAACAGGGGCGGTCCAGGTCAAACTGACCAGTGGGTCCCGCGTGTCAGTGTCATTAGACTAACTAATTTTTGTTAGTCCTAACCCTAGGGTAATTAGCAGGCAGGCCCGCATGTCAGTGGCTCATCTAATTAGCTAAGTTAATTAACACTAACTAAACCTAACACTAATTAAATAGGCGCCTGGGCCCACACGTCAGGGGAGGTCAAATCCCTGGTCAACCGGGGCTAAACCACCAGCGTTTAGCCGCCGGCGATGACCAGACGCGGCGGAGGGCCGCGGGAACGGGCTCTGGGGCCCTGTTAGCAGCATGGTTGGGCTTGTTCGAGAGCCCAGGCCAGCGTGCGTCGGATGGTGGCGCCAGCCGGCCCTAGGGCGGCCGGAGGCGACGGCGGGGAGCTCGGCCGCGGCGGCCGGAGCTCGGGCGTGCTCGGGTTCAGCGCTGGGATGCACAACAGGGGCGTGGAGAGGGGCTACAACCTCCTGGGGGTGTGGCAAACACGGTGACGCGCTCGGTTTCGAGCCCGCGTGGCTGTGGCCACGACGACAGCGTCGCCAGCGGAGCAGAGTGCTTGGCCTCGGTGGAGATGGCGGCTAGGGGACGAGGACGAGCTCAGGGAGCAGGGGGAAACGGCGGAGCTCACCGTGGGTCGGATGGGCGGCTTGTTTGGCTCGGGGAAGCGTCAGAGCGAGCGGGCGGCGAAGGGGATCTCCGGCGACCCGAGGAGGAAGAAGGGGTCAGGAATGTCGTTACGGAGCTCCTGGCGGCTCCTGGCTTGGTGCAGAGGACGCGGGCGTCGAGGCGGAGCTCGTGGCATATCCGAATGGGCGTGGGGAGGTCGGTGGTAACGGCGAACAACGACGGTGGTGGCGGCTCCGTTCCGGCGCGTGCGGGAAGAGAGCAGAGGAGGGGAAGGAGGGAGCCGAGGGAGAGTGAGAGAGGTCCAGGGGAAGGTCGGGGCGATGCACGTGGCGCTCGGGGCCGATTCCAGCAGTGGCAAGCAAGCAGGAGGTGGCCGGACGCGTGCTCGCGCGCGCCGGCCACGCGCTCGTCCTCCTGGCAAGGGGAAGACGACAGGGAGGAGCCCCTGGTGGGCTGGGCCGGCCAGCTATAGTGCTGGGCCGGTTGGTGGGCGTCAGGTAAGTTTTCTCTGCTCTGTTTTATTTCTGTTCTGTTTTCCTTTTATTAATTCATTTTGCCACTATTTTGAACTCCAAACAAATTGAAAACAGTGACAATATTCCTCTGAATATTTTATATTGCACAATGGGATTATCCAAAGGCACATAAATTATTTCATAGTTATCTGAAATTATATTCCATATATTAAGAATATAAAACCAAATCCAAATACAATATTGATTTAAATTCAGTGCCCAAAATAATTCCTTAAAGATGTTCATTATTTTTGGTTTGGAACAAAGCCCTTGCCAAAAATACCAAATATCAATAAGGGTCATTTGGTTTCATTGAATGCAAATTTTAGTTGAACCTAGTTTGATTCAAGTGATGCTAGGGTTTGAACATCCCCATTTCATGATTAATTGAAATTGAATATGATGCATGGATGCAATGCCACTAATTATAAGCAGATTTCTAGGGCTGTGACACTACTAATCTTGGATGTGATGCCTATGTAATGATCATTGCCTGGATATCGTCATAATTATTTGAAGTTCTATCAATTGCCCAAGAGTAATTTGTTTACCCACCGTTAGCTATTTTTCTCGAGAAGGCACTAGTGAAACCTACGACCCCCGGGTCTTCTTTGTCATATATTTGCTTGCGATCTACTTTTCCTTTGCACTTTTTTCCAGATCTATTAAAGCAAAAATACAAAAATACTTTTCCGCCCTTTATTTTATTTGCGATCTATTATTTCAATCTATTACAACCTTTTCCCGTCCATGCACCATTTCCAGCGCCGTACCCGGAAATGGATTGACAACCCCTTTAACACGTCAGGTTGCTAGGTGTTGTTATTTGTGTGCAGGGGCTGTTTATGTTGTGTTGCTTGGTTCTCCTACTGGTTCGATAACCTTGGTTTCATATCGGAGGGAAATACCTACCGCCGCTGTGCTGCATCATCCCTTCCTCTTTGGGGAAATACCAACATAGCTTCATGCGACATCAGCTCTCTCCACGAATGAAGAGTGGGTGGAGGGGTATATATAGCCTCCACACAAAATCTAACCGTTACACACAATTTACCAAACTCGGTGAGACCGAATCATGAAACTCAATTAGACCGATTTAGTTGAAAATGTGAACGTTACCTTTTTGGTGGGACCAACTTGTCAACTCGGTGGGACCGATTTCATTAGGGTTAGGGCATAACGTAATCTCGGTGAGACCGATCACATAAACTCGGTAGGACAGATTTCTGTAATAGGCACACAGAGAGTTGGTCAGGCAAACTCGGTGGGACCGAATCGCTCATTTCGGCGAGACTGAAACATTACGAAAGGGAAACAGAGAGTTTGTATTACGAACTCGGTGGGACCGATCGCATCTCGGTTGGACCAAAATGTTACGAAGGGAAACGGAGAGTTTGCAATCCCATCTCAGTGAGACCGAGATCCCTGTCGGTGAGACTGAACTAACTAGGGTTTCTGCCAGTGGCTATGTCAAATGAACTCGGTGGCGCCAGATAGATCAAATCGGTAGGGCCGAGTTTGACTTTTGGTTTGGGACATATGTGGATATGAGAAAGTGGTTGAGGGCTTTTAAATCATATCACTAAGCATTTTGAGCAAGCATGCTATTAAGCAACACCTCATCCCCTTTTAATAGTATTGGCTTTCCTATGGACTCAATGTGATCTTGGATCACTAAAATGAAAATGTAGAGTCTTGAGCTTGAGCCAATATGTGTCCTTAGCATTTTGAGGGTTCCACATTCCTAGTCCATGCCATGCCAATCATTAAACTTTCTGAAATGATCATCTTGAAATAACATTAGTTCAATGAGCTATATGTTGTTAGGAATTACTAAAAAAACCCAGGGATAGTTGTACTTTCAGTCTCCGCCTTTTTGGTAATTGATGACAACGTATAGATCAAAGCTTCGACAAATGATAATAAGAAATAAACACATCGTCCCTTTGAGAAGTATGTGATAAGTAAGAGCTCCCCCTAAATTTGTGCATTATTTAGAATTTGCTTTTGAATGCAAATGCACAATTGATTTGGATCATGGGTCACTCTTCCATGTCACATACATCTTGGTGGAGCGCTCAGAATGATAGAAATTAAAAAACATGCACTCATCACCAAGGCAAAGTGAATGATCATATATGAGATATAAAAGATAATATCATCCAAGCAAGCATTAAGGTAGAATATGATCAAACACATGATCATACAAGTATCTCACACACAGACATAAAGTATCAAACAAGCACACACAAGAGTATCAACCAAATAACAAAAGACCAAAGAAGCAAAAACACACTCTCTCGAAGCCTATGATCTATGCATTTCTCCCCCTTTGGCAACAACTTACCAAAAAGTTTGAAAATGCATAGTGCTATGCGTCTCTCTAGGCTTGGTCTTCAGGAGGTGGTGTTGAGAGGACTCCAAGGACGAAAGCATCTGTAGAAGTAGTTGGAGCTGGTGGAGTGGCAACTGGAGGTGGCACTGAAGATGTAGCTGCTGGTGCTAATGTAGTTGCTCTAGTGTCAGCCATTGGCACTGCAGCAGATCTCTGACCTCTGGACACTCTCTGAAAGGCCTCTGTGATAGCCTGCCCTTTCCTCTCCTCAGCTTCTTCCTGAAGCTGCTCAACAACTGTCTGCATCTCTGTCACTTTAAGATCAAGATCATGGAACTTTGTCTCAATTATCCTCTCCAAGCTCTCCTGATTTTGAGTCAGGGTGGCCAAGCCCTTCTCAATCCTCAAAGTTGCTTGAATCAGATATGCAAGATGATCTTGTTTGCTCTTCAGAAACACTTGAGATGCCTCTTCAACACATGGCATCTTTGCAGCTTTCTCAACCTTTGCCTTCTCTCTCTTTTCTTGTGCTTGCACAGATGTGGGATCTTCTTCATTCATCACAACAGTGTTGTCCTCAAAATCTGGTCTCAAGGGTAGATGCTCCTTATCCAGTAGGTAGGTTCCTATGCCCATCTTGGAGTTGATGAGCACCTGAATATGTGGAGCATACCCACAAGATCTCTTCTGATATGCAACTGTCCTCTTGATAGTTTCAACAATCAGGCTCATAAATTTGAATTTCTGAGGCACATCAAATATCTGCAGCAAGTTGATGGAATGGCCTCTGATCATCTTGCGATCTCCAGATTTGGGAAACAATGTATGCCTCAATGTAGTGTTGATTGTGGCCAAGCCAAACAACAAGTAATGAACAGATCCAAACTTATGTGTTTCCAATGCTTTGTCTGGAATCTCCTTGTACATGTTGGCCATTGAGTTGTGGTCTTTCTTCTTCTTGGCATAGCCATCCAAGTCATCTTCATGCTCTTCAGGAGCATTTATCAATTTTGCCCACTCATCAACAGTTGATTGGTACCTTGTACCCTCAGACATCCACACAATTCTATCATCTGGATAAAAATGAGCTATGGAGTAGAATTGCATGATAAGTTCATCATTCCATTTTGTCAGCTTCTGACCCACAAACTTGTCCACACCACATTGCCTAAAGCTCTCATACACTCCTAGAAAATGGTCTTCATTCTCATCCATGTATTTACAGTCTGCCCACTTCGTATCACAAACTATGGGCTTCTTGTCAAGCAGAATGGTTTCATAGAAATCTTGTTGCTCTTTGGTATGGAACCTGTATACCAGTGCAGTCCTCCTCCTCACATCATAAGGGTCACTTTGTCTCCAAAGTCAGAGACCTGCATCCTTCCTGATGCTCATATCTTCTTCCACTGGATGGATGTCATCATGATCTGGAATTTTTGGTTTAACCTTCCTAAGAACTTGGGCTTCAGCATCTTCTTCTTCATCCATCTCAGGCATTGGGGCCTTGTTCTTTTCTGCAGCTGGAATGTTCCTTGTGCTCCTCTTGGGCTTTGAATTCTTTGGAGCTTGAGCAAAAGCTTTGGGGGCAGTCTTGGGCTTGGAAGGGGCAGCCCTAGACTTGATGGCATCCCCCATTAGCTTTTGGGACTTGGGTGCTGGTGCAACATCCTCTTCCTCTTCCTCTTCTTCATCTGATGAGTGCTTTTCAAATTCTGCCATTGGATCCACCTTCTTGCACCATCTTCCTCTCTTCCTTTCCTTCTTCTTGCCCTCACCAGCAGCCTCTCCTCCAGTTGACTTGGAAGTTTCATGAGTGGAGGCTCTGGCTTTAGACATAGGAACTCTCTTGGCAGGTGCCTTCTTGTGCATTCCATGTTTTGTTGCAGCAGCAACTCCATATTCCTTCTTCAGCACTTTCTTCTTGGAGCTCACTTCCTCCTCAGTAGCCACATAGTCCTCATCCTCTGAGTCTGAGGTTCTCTTCTTCCTTGTTCTTGTAGCTGCCTTGGGAAAATTGTTTGGAGTGCTCCTGCTGCCCTCATCATAGCTTCTAGAGGGACTAGTGCCCTCACTCATGTTCACTTGCTCTTCTAATTTGTTCTGGCTATCACTCTGATCAGACATACTGGCAAAGCAAACTGACAGCAGACCCTGTGAATAGATATAGATGAGGTAGAGTGGATGAGAATCACAAAGTGCAGAGTTTTTGCAAAATAAATGAGTCAAAACTTAATTTTAGTTTTCCACAAAAAGCATTTTGGAGCTACCGATTTGTTAAACCCGGTGACACCGAAGCAACTTTGGGAGTCTAAACTAGTGAAATTGGTCAGACTGAGAAATAGTTCGGTGACTCTGATATTGCTAGGGTTTCACAGAGAGTTGAACTTGGTCACACCGATTTGCAACTTTCAGTCAGACCAAAAATTGCAAGTGCAATGGCCTAAGCCAAATCGGTGAGACCGATTTCTACAACTCGGTCGGTCCGAGATGAGTTCGGCGGAAACCTAACCCAAAATTTTCGAATCAAACCTAATCTACTGGAGGTTTTCTCTGGATAGATTGATCTCATACATGGTAAAGAACATGGCATTTGCTTTGTGCTAAGAATCAGAGGTAAGAACAACACAAAGTTTCGAACTCATACCATAGTTCAGCGGTGAGTTTGCTATGGCGAAAACAACGGGGTTGAAATCCGTTGACGGTGATGGAGACCAGCGGCGGGAGGTCGTTGGCGACGAGAGGATGATCCGGAGACCCGAGGCGACAGAGCAGGAATCGCGCGGGCTGA
Organism: Triticum aestivum; assembly: GCF_018294505.1. Lineage (NCBI taxonomy): Eukaryota > Viridiplantae > Streptophyta > Magnoliopsida > Poales > Poaceae > Triticum > Triticum aestivum. The sequence goes on along the minus strand of NC_057807.1, from coordinate 313,884,907 downwards.
GGGGTTTTGAATTTTTTTCCAAAATCTCACCCGTCGCTATATATATCCTGACCCTGTCGGTGTGACCGAGTGGAACAACTCGGTGGCAACAAGATGAAGAATCGCAAGCGGTTACTGCAACTCGGTGTGACCGAAAAGTTCTAATCGGTTGCACCGAGATTGAAAACCTAGATCAACTAAGTGAACTCGGTGTGACCGAAGTGGATGGATCGTTCAGACCGAAATGCACATATAGGTTTTGGAAGTTTAAGTCTATGATGAATCGGGGCTCTGAGTGCTCCTCACACAGAGTGGTTCGAATCTGACTTGATCAAACTTTGTGATGTAGCATGAATAGAGTTTGAGATGAGAAAATCATAGATAGCTAGAGGAAGTTCTTAGGAATTCTTTTCCATCCATTTGGAAAAAGAGAAAAAGCCAAAAAATCAAAGCAACAAATGGATGTCCTCAAATGAGTAAAATATGCAATCAACATGCTCACACAATAAAATGGCAAATGAAATATGTGACAAAGCATGCACAAACACTCTAGCATCTACCAACCAATTGGCGATGACTAGGTCATCTATATATGAGTATATTGACTTAGGAGTCAAATGAGAACATTTTATCATAGGTCATACTCATCGTTTAAGCTCAAGTGGGGTTACCACTTTTACATAAAGCATTGTTGTGTTCACACCATTAGAGTTGCTTTAGCACAATTTTTAGAGTAAAGCTCCCCCTAGATGTGATATCTCCCCTAAGAGGGATGAACTAACCTTGGGTTTTGTCGATGATGACTTCATGTAGATGTTGAAGATGTGGACGCTCAATGTTGATGTAGATCATTTGGAGCAATCCATTGGAGTGAGTTGCACTTTCAATACCTACACGGGTTAGTCCCACAAGGAACAAACAAAGATATCCATAGACATAGAGTGATGTTGACATGAGATGATGTCCATGAAAGCATTAAGTTACCTTGTCCCTTGTCTTACCAACAAGAGGGTTTGTGACTCCTTGGACTAGTGCAAGATGTGGAAGTTCTTTGCACTTGTCCTTGCCAAGATGATATGAGTGAAGTATGTTGGTGGAGTCACCCTCAAGAACTCTCTAGTTTTCTTCTTCTTCCGGATACACATCATCTTGATCGGAATCCTTGGAGTTGTAGTCGTACTTGATGAAGTGGAACTTGATGTAGTCTTGGGAACCCACTTGACCAAGGCCTTAGGAGCTTCTTCAAATGCATCAATCTCCTCTTGAAGCTTGTCCTTGCCCTTTGGCTTGTGTTCTTGTGGTGGAAGATCATCTTGAGCTTGTGTCCCTTGGAAAGAAGTAGGATCATACTTCTCTTGTTGAGGAACAAACTTCGTCTTGGGGTATTGATCTTCTTCCCACTCAACTCCATTGGCATTGAACTTTCGTTCAAAACCAACACCTTGATTCTTCTGGTGCCTTCCTTGCTTTCGTACAATTTCCTCAAATTGCTTACTCCCGGCAAGGCTCTTGTAAACACCTTTCTCTATAATCCCCTTCAGTAAGCTATTTTCTTGCTCAAGTGTAACTTGGCTAAGAGAATCATTAGTGGAATCAAGAGAACTACTAGAAGCAACAACATTGGATTTAACATGATTATTGTTACTACTAGAAGAAGAATCTTTCTTGCTCTTGTTGCTAGATTTTACTTGTGGCATGTAAGTAGACAAGAGTAAACGCTTGGCAATGTAAGAAGAACTTTTCTTGTGAAGATCATCATTGATTGATTTTAAGAACCCATGCTCTTGTTCAAGGTTGAGCTTTTCAAAGCGTAGCTTCTCACGAGTCTTTAAAATTTCTCGATGATGTTCCAAGGTAGTTTCATGAGCTAACTTAAGAGTGTTTAGTTCTTTAGTTAGATGCTCAATCTCCTTCTTATCATCATCATTCGTTTTATCTTGATTAGCATTATTAATAGCAAGTTCATCATAGTTTTCATCACTAGAGTTGTCAACAAGTAAATCATCATCACCTAGCAAATCATCTTCATCACTATTGAAATCAACATACTCGGGGTGTGATACCTTTGGGCCTTTAGCCATGAAGCATCTTCCAATTCCTTCATTTGGCGAGTCAAATATGTCATAGGAGTTGGTTGACGCAAGTACTAGACCGTCAACACCTTCATCTTGAGTATATTCGGAGTCGGAGTGATAACTTCTCTCGGAGTGATGGTCAGAGTCGGAGCCGGATACCCATTCACCAATGTGACCTTGATGTCTTCGTTTTGTGTAGCTCTTTGATAATTTACCCTTCCTTTCCAAATCCTTGCTTCTGCAGAGGATCTTCGTTCATAACGATCATCTCTACTCCTCCTTTATCTTGGTGGTGATTCTTCTCTTCTACTTCTCCTTTTGGGTGAATCTTCTCTTCTTTTGTAGGGGGCCGTACACTCATTGGAGTAGTGTCTGGGTCTTCCACAATTGTAGCAATTATGCTCACGACTTGAAGATCTTTTGTCATTGTAGGACCTTGACTTGGAACTTCTTTCCTTGCTTCTACTCTTGTAGAACTTGTTGAAGTTCTTCACCATTAGGCTCAATTCCTCATTGAAGGTTTGTTTCTCACTTGATGATGTAGGAGCATCACATGAGGCTTTGTAAGCACCACTTGACTTGTTGTGAAGCTCTTCCTTATCCTTGAGTGACATCTCATGAGCACCAATTCTTCAAATGACTTCCGTTGGCTTGAGATCTTTGTAATTGGGCATCATTTGGATCAATGTTCACATGGTATCATATTTTCCATCCAAGGCTCTTAGGATCTTCTTGATGATGAATCTATCGGTCATCTCTTCACTTCCTAAGCCGGCAATCTCATTTGTGATGAGAGAAAGCTTAGAGTACATTTCAGCGACACCTTCACCATCCTTCATTTTGAACTTGTCAAGTTGACTTTGAAGCACATCCAATTTGGATTCCTTGACGGAGTCGGTATCCTCATGCATATCAAACAAAGTATCCCAAATTTCCGTTGCATTTCTCAAGATGGCTGATTTTGTTGAATTCTTCGGGGCACAATCCGTTGAAGAGGATATCGCAAGCTTGAGCATTGTATTGCAGCATCTTCAACTCTTCCGCGGTTGCTTCACGGTTTGGTTCTCTCCCATCAAAGAATTCACCTTGCAAGCCAATACACATAATAGCACAAATGGTGGGGTTATGTCCAAGTGTTGTAGGATGAAACCCTAGAGGGGATTATTTCACACTTGGAGGGGGAAAAGAGGAAGAACAATCAAGAGAACACAAGGGACAAATCACTCAAACAAACCCAAATATCACATCCACTAGAGTAGCATACATGAGATCCACAAGATTACAAGATCAATCCAAGGGAACAAGCACTAGGTAAAGTTCTTCCCACTCCTAGAGGAGGTGAGGTCTTGATGATGAGCTACTCCCTTGGGAGGTCTTGTAATCCACAAGGATTCTTCCCAAGAGGGGTCTTGATCTCCAAGAGGAGGGGATATAAGGAGCAAAGCTCTCAATGTTTTATCTAATACTTTGCTATCTTTCCAAATTAGCTAGGTAAAGAGTATATAAAGGCTAGGGACGAAACTTGGAGAAAGAGGGGTACAAAGGACCAAAATGTCCCTAAAACGCGTAGCCATGGAGGAGGAGTTCGGGCACCCAGGGTAGAACCGGCCGGGCACCCGGACCGGTCAGGGGCTTCGGAGGGAGGAGGACCGGGTACCCGGGGGTCCTAGGCCCGTGCACCCAGGGAGGCTGCATGCAGCTGGGCGGGGCAGGCCGGGCACCCGGGGTTGAAAGCCCGGGCACCCAGTGGAGGGCTGGGCGCGGCCCAGGGAGGCGGCCGGGCACCCGGTGCCAGGGGCCGGGCACCCGGGTGGGGCTGGGGCGAGGCCCAGGCGGCGGCCGGGCACTCGGGGTGTCCAGGGGGCTTGGCCTTCCCCGCGTCTTCGAGTCTGGGCACCCGGGGTGTCCAGGAGCTTCTCTCCTTCATTCTTCTTGGCCTCTCCTTCCTTCTCTTGCTCCAAGGATGCTCAAATCTTCACCTTATCCTTCTCACGATCATCTCCTTGGTATCCTAAAATGCAAAACATGTCTTCATGAGGTAGAACCCAATTCTCATGCGAATCCGACCGAAACTCGAAGAGGAGAGAGTCAACCTCGTTCTCGATGGCCCGTGCACGTGCTTGATACGTCTCCAACGTATCTATGATTTTTGATTGTTCCATGCTATTATATTATCCATTTTGGATGTTTAATGGGCTTTATTATGCACTTTTATATTATTTTTGGGACTAACTTATTAACGGAAGGCCCAGTGCAAATTGCTGTTTTTTTGCCTATTTCAGTGTTTCGTAGAAAAGGAATATCAAACGGAATCCAAACAGAATGAAACCTTCGGGAGAGTTATTTTTGGAACGAACGCAATCCAGGAGACTTGGAGTGGACGTCAGGGAAGCAACGAGGAATCCAGGAGGCAGGGAGGCGCGCCCCCACCCTCGTGGGCCCCTCGTGGCTCCACCGACCTACTTCCTTCGCCTATATATACTCATATACCCTGAAAACATCCGAGAGCACCACGAACCCTATTTCCACCGCCGCAACCTTCTGTACCCGTGAGATCCCATCTTGGGGCCTTTTCCGGTGCTCAGCCGGAGGGGGAATCGATCACGGAGGGCTTCTACATCAACACCATAGCCTCTCCGATAATGTGTGAGTAGTTTACCACAGACCTTCGGGTCCATAGTTATTAGCTAGATGGTGTCTTCTCTCTCTTTGGATCTCAATACAAAGTTCTCCTCGATTCTCTTGGAGATCTATTTGATGTAACTCTTTTTGCGGTGTGTTTGTCGAGATCCGATGAATTCTGGGTTTATGATCAAGATTATGTATGAACAATATTTGGTTCTTCTCTGAATTCTTACATGTATGATTTGATATCTTTGCAAGTCTCTTTGAATTATCAGTTTGGTTTGGCCTACTAGATTGATCTTTCTTGCAATGGGAGAAGTGCTTAGCTTTGGGTTCAATCTTGCGGTGTCCTTTCCCAGTGATAGCAGGGGCAGCAAGGCACGTATTGTATTGTTTCTATTGAAAATAAAAAGATGGGGTTTATATCATATTGCTTGAGCTTATCCCTCTACATCATGTCATCTTGACTAATGCGTTACTCTGTTCTTATGAACTTAATACTCTAGAGGCATGCTGGATAGCGGCCGATGTGTGGAGTAATAGTAGTAGATGCAGAATCGTTTTGGTCTACTTGTCGCGGACGTGATGCCTATATACATGATCATGCCTAGATATTCTCATAACTATGCGCATTTCTATCAATTGCTCGACAGTAATTTGTTCACCCACCGTAGAATTTGCTATCTTGAGAGAAGCCACTAGTGAAACCTATGGCCCCCGGGTCTATCTTCCATCATATTATTTTCCTATCAATTTACTATTTCTGCCACCGTTATTTTGCAATCTTTACTTTCCAATCTAAAATACCAAAAATATTTATCTCATTATCTCTATCAGATCTCACTTTTGCAAGTGGTCGTGAAGGGATTGACAACCCCTTTATCATGTTGGTTGCAAGGTTCTTATTTGTTTGTGCGGGTACAAGGCGACTTGCATGTAACCTCCTACTGGATTGATACCTTGGTTCACAAAAACTGAGGGAAATACTTACACTGCTTTGCTGCATCACCCTTTCCTCTTCAAGGGAAAACCAACGCATGCTCAAGAGGTAGCAAGAAGTATTTCTGGCGCCGTTGCCGGGGGGGGGGGGGGTGAGGTAGTCCTGGATTAGGGGGTGTCCGGGTGGCCGGACTATACCTTCAGCCGGACTCCTGGACTATGAAGATACAAGATTGAAGACTTCGTCCCGTGTCCGGATGGGACTTTCCTTGGCGTGGAAGGCAAGCTTGGCGATGCGGATATTTAGATCTCCTACCATTGTAACCAACTTTGTGTAACCCTAACCCTCTCCGGTGTCTATATAAACCGGAGGGTTTTAGTCCGTAGGACAACACAACATACAACAATCATACCAGAGGCTAGCTTCTAGGGTTTAGCCTCCTTGATCTCGTGGTAGATCTACACTTGTACTACCCATATCATCAATATTAATCAAGCAGGACGTAGGGTTTTACCTCCATCAAGAGGGCCCAAACCTGGGTAAAACTTCGTGTCCCTTGTCTCCTGTTACCATCCGCCTTGAGGCACAGTTCGGGACCCCCTACCCGAGATCCGTCGGTTTTGACACCGACATTGGTGCTTTCATTGAGAGTTCCTCTGTGTCGTCGCTTTTGGGCCCGATGGCTCCTTCGATCATCAGCAACAATGCAGTCCAGGGTGAGAGTTTTCTCCCCAGACAGATCTTCGACTTCGGTGGCTTCGCACTGCGGGCCAATTCTCTTGGCAACCTTGAGCAGATCGAAAGCTACGCCCCTGGCAATCAGGTCAGATTTGGAAGTTTAAACTACATTGCTGACATCCGCGGGGACTTGATCTTCGACGGATTCGAGCCACAGCCGAGCGCGTCGCACTGTCTCGATGGGCATGATCTAGCTCTGCCGCCGAACAGTGCCCTGGAGGCCGCACACGCATCGGTTCCGACCCTTAATTCGGAGCCTACTACACCGATCGAGGATGAGTGGTTGGACGCTGCCTCGGGGGCTGCGATCTCAAAGGCGATCGAGCCGAACACCAGCCCGCACTCCGCAAGGCCCGTGACTCCGAGGGGCCGGATTCCACTCCGGACTCCGAACCCTCCGCGCGCCTGCCGATCGAATCCGATTGGGCGCCGATCATGGAGTTCACCGCCGCGGACATCTTTCAGCACTTGCCCTACGGTGGCATCCTGAAGTCAATAAATTCTCTCTCTTTATCAGGAGAGCCTTGGCCGGACTACGGTCAGCAAGGTTGGGATACGGACGATGAAGAAATTCAAAGCCCACCCACCACCCACTTCGTAGCCACTGTCGATGACTTAACCGACATGCTCGATTTCAACTCCGAAGACATCGACGGTATGGACGACGATGCAGGAGACGACCAAGAACCAGCACCAATAGGGCATTGGAAGGCCACCTCGTCATACGACATATATATGGTGGACACTCCAAAAGACGGAGATGGCGATGGAACAGCGGGGGATGACGCCTCCAAGAAACAGCCCAAGCGCCGGCATCAGCGGCGCCGCTCTAAATCCCTCCAAAGCAAAAAACGGTGATTCCGGCACTGGAGATAATAATACTCCGGACAGCGCCGAAGAACACCGCCTTCAGCAACATTCAGCACAGGAGGATGGAGAAGCCAGCCCTCACGAGAGAGCGGCAGACAAAGAGGTTGAGGATGATAATTATATGCCTCCCTCCGAAGACGAGGCAAGCCTCGACGACGATGAATTCGTCGTGCCAGAGGATCCCGCCGAACAAGAGCGTTATAAACGCAGGCTTATGGCCACGGCAAGAAGCCTCAAGAAAAAGCAGCAAGAGCTTAGAGCTGATCAAGATTTGCTAGCCGACAGATGGACTGAAGTCCTTGCTGCCGAAGAGTATCAACTCGAACGCCCCTCCAAGAGTTACCCAAAGCACAGGCTGCTACCCCGATTAGAGGAGGAAGCACCTAAAACTACATCACCAGCGCATGACGTGATCGACCGGCCACCTCGTGGCCGTGACAGAGAGGCCTCTCGGCCCTCCACTCAAGCCGTGCCCTGGAGCCGCTCAAAACATACTAAGGCACGGGAAAATGCACTAGACCTGCGGGAGATACTGGAGGACAAGGCAAGGCAAACAAGATCGATCTACGGATCGCGTGGACGCCCCACGGCATGTGATGGGGATCGTCGCTCTGGATATAATAAATCCGGCCGGGCCGAACACAATAGACAAAGCTCGTTCGAGCTACGTCGTGATATAGCCCAATACAGAGGCGCCGCACACCCACTATGCTTCACAGATGAAGTAATGGATCATAAAATCCCTGAGGGTTTCAAACCCGTGAACATCGAATCATATGATGGCACAACAGATCCTGCGGTATGGATCGAGGATTATCTCCTTCATATCCACATGGCCCGCGGAGATGATCTACATGCCATCAAATACCTCCCGCTCAAACTTAAGGGACCGGCCCGACATTGGCTCAATAGCTTGCCAGCAGATTCAATCGGTTCTTGGGAGGACCTGGAAGCCGCATTCCTTGTCAATTTCCAGGGTACCTATGTATGACCACCGGACGCCCATGACCTAAGCCACATAATTCAGCAGCTAGAGGAGTCTGCCAGGCAATTCTGGACACGGTTCCTAACAAAGAAAAACCAAATAGTCGACTGTCCGGACGCAGAGGCCCTAGCAGCCTTCAAGCATAATATCCGCGACGAGTGGCTCGCCTGGCACCTTGGACAGGAAAATCCAAAATCTATGGCAGCCCTCACGACACTCATGACCCGCTTTTGCGCGGGAGAACACATCTGGCTAGCTCGCAGTAACAACCTAACCAAGAACCCTGGTAATTCGGATACCAAGGACAAAAGTAGTAGGTCGCGCCGGAACAAGCAAAAGCGCCGCGTTAACAGCGACAACAACGAGGATACGGTAGTCAACGACGGATTCAGAGGCTACAAATCCGGTCAGCGGAAAAAGCCATTCAAAAGAAATACTCAGGGCCCGTCCAGTTTGGACCGAATACTCGATCGCTTGTGCCAGATACATGGCACCCCCGAAAAGCCAGCCAATGACACCAACAGGGATTGTTGGGTGTTCAAGTAGACATGCAAATTAAATGCCGAAAATAGAGACAAGGGGCTGCGTAGTGACAACGAGGAGGAGCCCAGGCCGCCGAACAACAGTGGTCATAAGGGTTTTCCCCCACAAGTGCGGACGGTGAACATGATATACGCAACCCACATCCCCAAGAGGGAGCGAAAGCGTGCGTTACGAGACGTATACGCGATGGTGCCAGTCGCCCCAAAGTTCAACCCATGGTCCTCCTGCCCGATCACTTTTGATCGAAGGGACCACCCCACTAGCATCCGTCACGGCGGGTTCGCCGCATTGGTTGTAGACCCAATTATTGACGGATTTCATCTCACAAGAGTCCTTATGGACGGCGGCAGCAGCCTGAACCTGCTTTACCAGGATACAGTGCGGAAAATGGGCATAGATCCCTCGAGGATTAAGCCCACCAAAACGACCTTTAAAGGCGTCATACCAGGTGTAGAGGCCAACAGTACAGGCTCAGTCACACTTGACGTGGTCTTCGGATCTCCGGATAATTTCCGAAGCGAGGAGTTAATCTTCGACATAGTCTCGTTCCGCAGTGGCTATCACGCACTGCTCGGGCGAACCGCATTTGCAAAATTCAATGCGGTACCGCACTACGCATACCTTAAGCTCAAGATGCCAGGCCCTCGAGGAGTAATCACGGTCAATGGAAACACCGAACGCTCCCTCCGAACGGAGGAGCACACGGCGACTCTCGCAGCGGAAGTTCAAAGCAGCCTCTTCAGGCAGTTATCTAGTCTGGCCGTTAAAAGGCCGGACACTGTCAAGCGTGCCCGGAGTAACCTACAACAAGACCGCCTGGCACGTTCTGAGCAGGCGTAGCAATGCGGCCCCAACCCTAGACCTTGCGATATAGCAAAACCAGTGCTTCGCGTACATAACTACGCTCTTGAAATACCATGGGCACAGGGGGAGGGGCACTATCACGGCACGCCCGAAACACGGCTTAAACCGCACTAGGGGCTGCCGATTTCTTTATTTTCTCTTACTTTCAGGACTCCATACTTCGGACGATCTGTTCGGCAATTCAACTGCCGCACAAACGATGCAAGAACCAGGGAAGCAGACAAGCCATGCCGGATTATGGAACTCCCAGGTGGTCTCTATCACGAGCAGTATACCTGTTTTGCATACAATTCCACGGCCTGCCCCTGGACCAGACATAGTCCAAACATTTTGCTTATCACGCTATTTGTATCTTCTGCTTTGATCGCAACCTTTCTAAACAATGCATAGTCTTGATCTATTTTTTGCATTACCTTTTTTACAAATATATGTTTATTAATGACATGTTGCACCCGTACACTGTGGTATGGCAAATACGCCAGGGGCTTCAGTACCCCCCCAGTATGGTGTAAGAAGTCCGAACACTTTCACAAGTGCGGCACCCCGAACTTATAGCATTATATGCATCGGCTCCGAATCATGTCTTGGGTCAATAGTTGGGTTTGCCCGGCTCCTATGTTTTGGTGCCTTACGTTCCGCTATATCGGCTAAGGTAGCACTAGGAGAACTACTACGATTGTGCCCCAGTTGAGCTGGGCCGAGCACCTCAGTAGAGAAAGCTAAAACTGACTGTCATGATGAAGCGAGAGACCGGTTGCTGTTCGAGAGGTCTTTCGAGTCCTTAAAGACTTATGCCGCTTAGAGCGAGGAGCCGGCTTTGTCCGGTCAAGGCGTCGATAGCGCCCCGAACTCGATCTTCCGAATACTAGGGGCTTCGCCGAAATTAAAAATTATAGAGTTCTATGGCTAAGTGAGAGTGTTCAAGCATTATAGTCCGATTGCCTTGTTCGTTGTGCTGAGCGCCTCCCTCGAAGGACCCAAACATGGGAAAAAGAGCGCTCAGGTTTATCCCGAACACCCCAGCACTAGTGGCATGGGAGCAGAAGCCGACGACTGGCCATCTCTCAATTTTTTGATAAACGGCCGCACAGGAAGTAATATTTTAAATTCAAAAGGCATTGCTTCGTGCATATGAACAAGTTTTCAGCGCACAGGACAACACGAGCGAGTTTATTCAAAAATTACATCCTTGGTACATTCATCCGCCATAAGGCAGGTACCCTTCAGCACATCCTTATAATAGTTCTCGGGTTTGCGATGCTCTTTCCCCAGCGGCGGCCCGTCCTTCACAAGCTTCTCACCGTCCAGCTTGCCCCAGTGCAACTTAGCACGGGCAAGGGCCCTCCAGGCACCTTCGATGCAGACGGAGCGCTTGATAACCTCGAGCCTTGGACAAGCCTCCACTAGCTGCCGCACCAATCCGAAGTAGCTCCCAGGCAGGGCCTCTCCAGGCCACAGCCAAACTATGAGGCCCTTCATGGCCTGTTAGGCCGCCTTGTGGAGCTCGACCAGCTGCTTCAGCTGGTCGCTCAGGGGCACAGGGTGTCCGGCCTCAGCATACTGAGACCAGAACATCTTCTCCGTCGAGCTGCCCTCCTCAGCTCGGTAGAATGCGGCGGCATCGGATACGCTATGGGGAAGATCTGCGAATGCCCCTGGAGAGCTCCGGATTCGGGTAAGTAACAAGTAGCTCACTTTTATATGTCTACTTTGCATAAAGAATGCCTTACCCGCCGCTATCTTTTTCACTGCATCCAACTCCTGGAGGGCCTTCTGGGATTCGGCCTTGGCAGACTTGGCAGTTTCGAGGGCCGCCGCGAGCTCGAACGCTCGCGTCTTCGAGTCAAGCTCCAAACTCTCATGTTTTTTCATGAGAGCCTGAAGCTCTTGCCGCGCCTCGCCGACCTGCGCCTCAAATTTCTCCCGCTCGATGCGCTCCGAGGCCACTCTCTTCTCGGCCTCGGACAGCGCCTGCTTGAGGGTTGCCACCTCAGTTGTGGCCCTGCAATAAGCAGCATAATCCTGTCATTTTTTGCAATTGCATCTTTTTATATATATTTTCCTTTCTATAAGGTATCTCTTACCTTCTTTCTCCTTGAGTTGCCGCTTGGCAAGGCCGAGCTCTTGCTTGGACCGCTCGAGGCCCTGCTTCAGGGCGCCCACCTCCGCAGTCAATGTGGCGGTTGCAAGCAGCAAAGCCTGCATACGCATATTGACTCTTTTTTGTTAGACTCCTACGAAATTTATTAGATCCTCTATTCGGCTTTTCTTTCCGAACGCCAAACAGAGCATCAGGGGCTACTGTCTATGCGGTAACATTCTTACATATTTTTTACTTACCTCGAAGCCTGTTAGAAGGCTAGCACAAGCTTCAGACAGTCCGCTCTTGGCGGACTGAACCTTCTGGATCACCGTACTCATGATAGTATGGTGCTCCTCGTTGATGGAGGCGCCGTTAAGCACCTCCAGCAGATTGTCCAGCACCTCCGGTTGGACGAAGGCAGCCAGCTCAGAAGGCTTGCTCCTCCTAGAAGGAGTTCGCCTACCGCGGTCTGGAACCGTTGAAGATTCCGGCACGGTGTCCGGCTCAAAGCCGGACTTGGAGCCCTGGGGGGTCTTGTCCCCTATACTCCCGGAGTCCAGGAGGTCGCCTCGCGGCTCCTCCAGGACCACCTCCTCTTGGCTCGAAACTTGTTGCGATGCCACTTCGGCGTCGTCCGCAGTGCGGGGGGAGGCAGCGGGCGGAACTGAATTCACGTCCGATGAATCCAGGGAGCCGCTCGACGACTCGTCGAGCCCGGCCCCGGGCTGCATGATTATATTCGACATTATGGAAAGCTGTGCGACAAAGGAATATCATGAGTTACTCTGGTATCCGAATACTTACGATTTCGCCGGGCGCTTGGCCCTGTGCGGCCACTCCTCTTCGCCCTCATTGGCGTCGGTGGAGTAGTCCGGAGAAAGGGTCTTCCCCTTCTTGGACCCTTCGGCCTCCCCTGTTGGGGCGGCCTTCCTCTTCTTTCCTCCCCCAGCTGGAGGGGGAGAGGTTTCTTCTTCTTCCTCCTCGTCTTCACGGGAGGAGTGCGTCTCGGATTTGTCGGACGATGAGTCCGACACCACCATACGCCGGGACCTCTTTCGAGTCCCCGTGGCCTTCTTCTTGGCCTTCTTCTCCGGCACCACGTAAGGTGCCGGAACCAGCAGCTTCGCTAAACGAGCATTGGCTGGGTCTTCGGGCAAAGGGGCCGGATAGTCGATCTGTCCGGACTTCACCTGCCAATCCTGTCAAAGGAAAGGGTGTTTAGATCCCGCATAGAGTCAAACTATGAAAAACTAATATCCTGCAAAAGGTAAAAATAGCTTACCTCGCCAGTGTGACACTGCATGCTGAATCTGCGGTCCTCGTAAGCGGATGCAGGAGCATCGGCGCCTTTGAATAGCACCCTTTATACATCTTCGTATGTCGTGTCGAAGAGCCTGTTCAGGATTGGGTGCTGCGCCGGGTCGAACTCCCACAGATTGAAATCCCGCTGTTGACACGGGAGGATCCGGCGGACGAGCATAACCTGGACTACATTGACAAGCTTGAGCTGCTTGTTCACCAGGGTTTGGATGCATTTTTGCAGTCCGGTCACCTCGTCTTTGTTGCCCCATGACAGGCCCGTCTCCTTCCAAGACGTGAGCCGCGTAGGGGGTCCGGACCGGAACTCAGGGGCTGCGATCCATTTCAGGTCACGCGGCTCGGTGATGTAAAACCACCCTGACTGCCACCCCTTCAGGGTCTCCACAAAGGAGCCCTCGAGCCATAAGACGTTGGCCATCTTGCCCGCCATGGCGCCTCCGCACTCCGCCTGGTTGCCACGCACCACCTTTGGCTTGATGTTGAAGGTCTTGAGCCATAGGCCGAAATGGGGCGGATGCAGAGGAAAGCCTCGCACACGACGATAAACGCCGATATGTTGAGGACGAAGTTCGGGGCCAGATCGTCGAAATCTAGGCCATAGTAGAACATGAGCCCCCGGACGAATGGGTGGAGAGGAAAACCCAGTCCGCGGAGGAAGTGGGGAAGGAATACAACCCTCTCATGGGGCCTTGGGGTGGGGAGGAGCTACCCCTTTTTGGGAAGCCGGTGCACGATGTCGTTGGACAAGTATCCGACCTTCCTTAGCTTTTTGATATGGCACTCTGTGACGGAGGAGACCATCCACTTGCCTCCCGCTCCGGACATGGCTGGAGAAGGTTGAGGTGGGAAGTGCGGGCTTGGGCGCTGGAGCTCGAGTGCACGGAAGATGGATAGGCAAAGGAGGAAGAAGGCGTAGGTAAAAAGGTGGATCCTTATCCCCTTATATGGGCAGATGCGGCTATGCGTCCCCACCAGCCTGGTAAAACTCGCTTATCTCTCAAGCGCCATCATAAATGGTGCGGTTGGGTTACCCACGTCTGTATTGATGAGAATCCCGTAAATGAGGGACACAATCTCTGCTTTGACAAGACGTGCCAAGGAAACCGCCTCGCAAAATGCGCTGAGGTGGGGAAGTAAAAACGATTCAAATAAAGGACTTGGCCGTAGCGGGATGTCACACTACGGAATACGTCAGCAGATTAGATTTGTAAATATTATTCTCTCTATGGCAGTATGTGGAAATTTATTTTGCAGAGCCGGACACTATCCTTAGTGTTTACAATCTTTTATGAAGTACTTGGAGGAGGAACCCGCCTTGCAATGCCGAAGACAATCTGCGCCGCACTCGTCGTCATTGAAGCCTGGTTCAGGGGCTACCGAGGGAGTCCTGGATTAGGGGGTGTCCGGATGGCCGGACTATACCTTCAGCCGGACTCCTGGACTATGAAGATACAAGATTGAAGACTTCGTCCCGTGTCCGGATGGGACTTTCCTTGGCGTGGAAGGCAAGCTTGGCGATGCGGACATTTAGATCTCCTACCATTGTAACCGACTTTGTGTAACCCTAACCCTCTCCGATGTCTATATAAACCGGAGGGTTTTAGTCCGTAGGACAACACAACATACAACAATCATACCATAGGCTAGCTTCTAGGATTTAGCCTCCTTGATCTCGTGGTAGATCTAATCTTGTACTACCCATATCATCAATATTAATCAAGCAGGACATAGGGTTTTACCTCCATCAAGACGGCCCGAACCTGGGTAAAACTTCGTTTCCCTTGTCTCCTGTTACCATCCGCCTTGACGCACAGTTCGGGACCCCCTACCCGAGATCCGCCGGTTTTGACACCGATAGGGGGGCTTACACCAAGTCAAGTCAAGATCTAATCTCCCAGCAACTAGCCATTTCTGGCGCCGTTGCCAAGTCAAGTCAAGACATACCAAGTACCCATCACAAACTCTTATCCCTCGCATTACATCATTTGCCATTTGCCTCTTGTTTTCCTCTCCCCCACTTCACCCTTGCCATTTTTATTCATCCTCTTTTTCCGTTCGTCTCTTTTCACTTGCTTTTTGTGTGCTCGTTCTTTGTGCAATTTGCTTCCATCATGCCTGAAACTGGGGAGGTTATCATTGATAAGGATAGCGGTAATAACATGGAAAACTTTGATGCTTTCGATGATCCTCTTGAAGAACCTACTATTTTACACACTAAAAGGTTTCGGATTGGTAGCGGTAATATTATTGGAAAAGGAGTTATTAAAGATTTCTTTACTTGTGTCGGTGCCCTGCCCTCTATGGGTGGGTCTATTCTTCATAGAATTTTTGGAGTTACAGAAGTATACCTTTCATACAGATTACTACAGACTGTTCTGTTTTTGACAGATTCTGTTTTTCGTGTGTTGTTTGCTTATTTTGATGAATCTATGACTAGTATCGGGGGGTATGAACCATAGAGAAGTTGGAATATAGTAGGTTTAACACCAATATAAATAAAGAATGAGTTCATTACAGTACCTGAAAGTGGTAGATTTGTTTTCTTATACTAACGGAGCTCATGAGATTTTCTGTTGAGTTTTATGTTGTGAAGTTTTCAAGTTTTGGGTAAAGATTTGATGTATTTTGGTATAAGGAGTGTCAAGAGCCTAAGCTTGGGGATGCCCAAGGCACCCCAAGGTAAAATTCAAGGACAACCAAAAGCCTAAGCTTGGGGATGCCCCGGAAGGCATCCCCTCTTTCGTCTTCGTCCATCGGTAACTTTACTTGAGGCTATATTTTTATTCACCACATGATATGTGTTTTACTTGGAGCGTCTTGTTTGATTCGTGTCGGGGATATACCCCGCGACATGACCCGGCCAGAGTTGTAAACCGGCTGGGACTTGGTAAACCGGCAGACAGTTAAGACAGACAGTTAAGTGAGATGGCTATGACGGACGGTAAACCGGCAGGTGGTAAACCGACAAGTGTTAAGGCAGGTGGTAAACCGGCAGGAGTTAAGTCAGATCTTAAACCGGCAGACCATCTTAAATCGGCAGACCATCTTAAACCGGCACACCATCTTAAATCGGCAAACAGTGATAACTGGGTTGCCAGGGGTTATGAAGCCCGAGACATTATGAAGCCCGAGACGTTATGAAGCCCAATATGTTAAGAAGCCCATAAAGAGGAGTCAGAATAGTTAAGTCTTAAGTATGAGTTGGACTCTACATGTAACCCGCCCCTTCAACATATATAAGGAGGGGTAGGGCTCCCCAAAGAGGGACAAGCAAGAGGAAACAATCTTAGGGCTAGACACAAAGAGGAGAGCCGGTTTACGGCGACTCCCTTTTGATGATAATGAGACCTAGCCTCAAACAACATGTAGGGTTGTTACCGGATGATGTTTCCCGGGGCCCGAAGCTGTCTAAATCCCTGTCTTGTGTTGCGTCTCTCGATTCCGCTCAACCCCTCTCAAGCTACCACATAGATGTGTTGGCCTTAAGACTAAGTCCTCACCCTAGGACATCTGCCATGACAATTCCACGACAGTTGACGCCCACCGTGGGGTCTGCGCACGGTGGTGTTGAGTCCTTGAAGGGATCTCTCCAAGAGATTAAGAAGTTCGCAAAATTTTCAGGTGAAGAAAGATTCAACATGGAAGGATTCACATCGACTACAAGTCAACAGATCGATGTTAGCTGCTGGGACTAATCCGAGACTAATTGGCATAGATCAACTATTGCTACTTGTTCGGATTAAAAACGAAGGAAGGGCCACGACTCGGGAGCAAGTTGTCCTTAGACTTGGACTCCTCCGTTGACCCGCCGCGTTGTCGACCTTTGCCTCATAGCCAGCTGATAGCTGGCCTCTGCCTCCACCGACATCCCGTGACCGCTGGTACGGCTTTGAGGCTTCGACTCCGCTTCAGCCCGCCTCCGTTGCCGTGGCTCCTGCTCCGAATTGCTACTCCAAAACACCACAGTCGTCGCCTAACTGACCAAGGAGCTAGCCCGATCTAAATTGCCGCCGCCATGGTCGCCTAGAGCGCATCCCCGAGTCATTGCTGACGCACTCCAACCCGGACTCCTCTGCTATCCGCGCCTTGAGTCCTCGACGCCCTGGTGCTCAGCTGCAGCTGCGCCTGAACCATTGCAGCTGGCCTGCCCTGATCCGGCCAGCGCCGGCTTGCTACTGCCGCTCCCGCTGGCCACCCACGCCGGTTTACATGCTGGCCTCCGTCTTCGCATCAGGCCTTCGCCGGCCACCTACTGCAACACTGCAGGCTCAACTTGTGCTGAATCGCCGCTGGCGATTGCCTCAAACCACTGCATCGGGTCGCTGACCGCCAAGTCACCTCCGCCACAACCCGGTCCAGATGCTTTCTGTTATCGTTTTTCCACGGATGGAGCCACCAGTGCTCTGTTGAGCCGCCCGACACCTCGCGCCTCCGCCTTGAGCACGGCACCGCCGCCTTGCTGTTGTGGCAAACCGCCGTCGCCCTCGTGTTTTTTTTCGGCTGAGGACAGCATCAAACTTGCCTGTCTGAGCCACGGTCTCTGCACTTCGTTCAACCCGCTGTTGGTTCAGTCGCGCCTCGCCTCCTCTGGGTCACCATCATCGACCCGCAGCCACCTCAAATCCCCATCGCTTACACATCTGAGCCACCGTGGCCACGCTCAGCCGCGCCTGTCGCACATCGAGCTATCTCCCGTGAATTGGCCGTTCGAATTTACTTCGCCTGAGTCGCCGTCGCTGGCTGTGGTCGCTGACCCGGATCTCCGCCCTCTGTGTTGTGGCCCGTCCTGATTGAGGGATCAGGCTTGGTGAGGGAGTCCTGGATTATGGGGTGTTCGGATAGCCGGACTATACCTTCAGCCGGACTCTAGGACTATGAAGATACAAGATTGAAGACTTCTTCCCGTGTCCGGATGGGACTTTCCTTGGCGTGGAAGGCAAGCTTGGTGATGCGGATATTTAGATCTCCTACCATTGTAACCAACTTTGTGTAACCCTAACCCTCTCCGGTATCTATATAAACCGAAGGGTTTTAGTCCGTAGGACAGAACTCCAACATACAACAATCATACCATAGGCTAGCTTCTACGGTTTAGCCTCCTTGATCTCGTGGTAGATCTACTCTTGTACTACCCATATCATCAATATTAATCAAGCAGGACGTAGGGTTTTACCTCCATCAAGAGGGCCCGAAACTGGGTAAAACTTAGTGTCCCTTGTCTCCTGTTACCATCCGCCTAGACGCACAATTCGGGACCCCCTACCCGAGATCCGCCGGTTTTGACACCGACATTGGTGCTTTCATTGAGAGTTCCTCTGTGTCGTCACTTTTAGGCCCGATGGCTCCTTCGATCATCAACAACGATGCGGTCCAGGGTGAGACTTTTCTCCCCCGGACAGATCTTCGTCTTCGGCGGCTTCGCACTGCGGGCCAATTTGCTTGGCCACCTGGAGCAGATCGAAAGCTACGCCCCTGGCCATTAGGTCAGGTTTGGAAGTCTAAACTACACGGCGGACATCCGCGGGGACTTGATCTTCGACGGATTCAAGCCACAACCAAGCGCACCGCACTGTCTCGATGGGCATCATCTAGCTCTGCTGCCGAACAGTGCCCTGGAGGCCGCACACGCACCGGTTCCGACCCTCAATTCGGAGCCTACTACGCCGATCGAGGATGAGCGATTGGACACCACCTCGGGGGCTGCGATCTCAAAGGCAATCAAGCCGAACTCCAGACCTGCACTCCGCACGGCCCGTGACTCCGAGGAGCCGGATTCCTTTCCGGACTCCGAGCCCCCCGCGCCCCTGCCGATCGAATCCGATTGGGCGCCAATAATGGAGTTCACCGCTGCGGACATCTTTCAGCAGTCGCCCTTCGGCGACATCCTGAATTCGCTAAAGTCTCTCTCTTTATCAGGAGAGCCCTGGCCGGATTACGGTCAGCAAGGTTGGGATACGGACAATGAAGAAATACAAAGCCCACCCACCACCTACTTCGTAGCCACTGTCGACGACTTAACCGACATGCTCGACTTCGACTCCGAAGACATTGACGGTATGGACGGCGATGCAGGAGATGACCAAGAACCAGCACCTGTAGGGCGCTGGAAGGCCACCTCGTCATATGACATATACATGGTGGACGCTCCAAAAGATGGAGATGGTGATGGAACATCGGAGGATGACCCCTCCGAGAAATAGACCAGGCGCCGGCGTCAACGGCGCCACTCTAAATCTCGCCAAAGTAAAAACGGTGATTCCGGCACGGGAGATAATAGTACTCCGGATAACGCCGAAGAACACCCCCTCCAGCAAGATTCAGCACAGGAGGATGGAGAAGCCAGCCCTCATGAGAGAGCGGCAGAAAGAGAGGTCGAGGATAATAATTACATACCTCCCTCCGAAGATGAGGCAAGCCTCGATGACGACGAATTCATCGTGCCAGAGGATCTCGCCGAACAAGAGCGTTTTAAACGCAGGCTTATAGCCATGGCAAGCAGCCTCAAGAAAAAAGCAGCAATAGCTTAGAACTGATCAAGATTTGCTAGCTGACAGATGGACTGAAGTCCTTGCGGCCGAAGAGTATGAACTCGAACGCCCCTCCAAGAGTTACCCAAAGCGCAGGCTGCTACCCCGATTAGAGGAGGAAGCACCTACATCACCAGCGCATGACATGGTCGACTAGCCACCTCATGGCTGGGACAGAGAGGCCTCTAGGCCCTCCACTCAAGTCGTGCCCCGGCGCCGCTCAAAGCATACTAAGGCACGGGAAAATGCGCCAGACCTGCGAGACATACCGGAGGACAAGGCAAGACAAACAAGATTGATCTACGGATCGCGTGGGCGCCCCACGGCACGTGACAGTAATCGTCACTCCGAACGCAATAAATCCAGTCGGGCCGAACACAACAGACAAAGCTCCTTTGAGCTATGTTGTGATATAGCCCAGTACAGAGGTGCCGCACACCCACTATGCTTCACAGATGAAGTAATGGATCATAAAACCCCCAAGGGTTTCAAACACGTAAACATCGAATCATACGATGGCACAATGGATCCTGCAGTATGGATCGGGGATTATCTCCTTCATATCCACATGGCCCGCAGTGATGATCTACACGCCATCAAATACCTCCCACTCAAACTCAAGGGACCGGCCCGGCATCGGCTTAACAGCTTGCCAGCAGACTCAATCGGTTCTTGGGAGGACCTGGAAGCCGCATTTCTCGACAATTTCCAGGGCACATATGCGCGACCACCGGACGCCGATGACCTAAGCCACATAATCCAGCAGCCAGAGGAATTGGCCAGGCAATTCTGGACACGGTTCCTAACAAAGAAAAATCAAATAGTCGACTGTCTGGACGCAGAGGCCCTAGCAGCCTTCAAGCATAATATTCGCGACGAGTGGCCTGCCCGGCACCTGGGACAGGAAAAGCCGAAATCTATGGCAGCCCTCACGACACTCATGACCCGCTTTTGTGAGGGAGGAGATAGCTGGCTAGCTCGTAGCAACAACTTAACCAAGAACCTTGGTAATTTGGATACCAAGGACAAAAGTGGCAGGTCGCGCCGGAACAAGCAAAAACGCCGCGTTGGCAGCGACAGCAATGAGGATACGACAGTCAATGCCGGATTCCGAGGCTACAAATCCGGTCAGCGGAAAAAGCCATTCAAAAGAAATACTCAGGGCCCGTCTAGTTTGGACCGAATACTCGACCGCGTGTGCCAAATACATGGCACCCCCGAAAAGCCAGCCAATCACACCAACAGGGATTGTTGGGTATTCAAGCAGGCAGGCAAGTTAAAAGCTGAACACAGAGACAAGGGGCTGCATAGCAACGATGAGGAGGAGCCCAGGCCGCCGAACAACAGTGGACAAAAGGGTTTTCCCCCACAAGTGCGGACGGTGAACATGATATATGCAACCCACATTCCCAAGAGGGAGCGGAAGCGTGCGCTACGGGACGTATACGCGATGGAGCCAGTCGCCCCAAAGTTCAACCCATGGTCCTCTTGCCCGATCACCTTTGATCGAAGGGACCACCCCACTAGCATCCGTCATGGCGGGTTCACCGCATTGGTTCTAGACCCAATTATTGACGGATTTCATCTCACAAGAGTCCTCATGGACGGCGGCAGCATCTTGAACCTGCTTTACCAGGATACAGTGCGGAAAATGGGCATAGATCTCTCGAGGATCAAGCCCACCAAAACGACCTTTAAAGGCGTCATACCAGGTGTAGAAGCCAATTGTACAGGCTTAGTTACACTTGAAGTGGTCTTTGGATCCCCGGATAATTTCCGAAGCGAGGAGTTAATCTTCGACATAGTCCCATTTCGCAGTGGCTATCACGCACTGCTCGGGCGAACCGCATTCATAAAGTTCAATGCGGTACCGCACTATGCATACCTCAAGCTCAAGATGCCAGGCCCTAGAGGAGTAATCACGGTCAATGGGAACACCGAACGCTCCCTCCGGACGGAGGAGCATACGGTAGCGCTCGCAGCAGAAGTACAAAGCAGCCTCTCTAGGTAGTTCTCCAGTCCGGCGTTCAAAAAGCCGGACACTGTCAAGCGCGCCCGGAGCAACCTACAACAAGACCGCCTGGCACGTTCCGAGCTAGCATAGCAATGCGGCCCCAACCCTAGCCCTCGCGATGTAGCGAAACCAGTACTTCGCGTACATAACTACGCTCTTGAAATACCATTGCACAAGGAGAGGGGCATTATCGCGGCATGCTCGAAACACGGCTTAAACCGCACAAGGGGCTGCCGGATTCTTTTTTAATTTTCTTTTACTTTCAGGACTCCATACTTCGGACGACCTGTTCGGCAATTCAACTACCGCACAAACGATGCAAGATCCAGGAAAGCAGACAAGCCATGCCGCATTATGGAACTCCCAGGTGGTCTCTATTACGAGCAGTATACCTGTTTTGAATACAATTCCGTGGTCTGCCCCTGGCCAGGACATGTTAAATAGTCCAATTCCTTTTGCTTATCGCACTATTTGTATCGTTCTGCTTTGATAGCAACCTTTTTATAAACAATGCATAGCTTTTGTCTATTTTTTTGCATTACCCTCTTTTTATATATATGTTTATTAATAACATGTTGCACCCGTACACTGTGGTACGGCAAATACGCCAGGGGCTTCAGTACCCCTTAACATGGTGTGAGAAGACCGAACACTTTCACAAGTGCGGCTCTCCGAACTTATAGCACTATATGCATCGGCTCCAAATCATGATTTGGGTCAATAGTTGGGTTTGCCCGGCTCCTATGTTTCGGTGCCTTACGTTCCTCTATATCGGCTAAGGTAGCACTAGGAGAACTACTGCGATTCTACCCCAGTTGAGCTGGGCCGAGCACCTCAGTAGAGAAAGCTAAAACTGACTGTCATGATGAGGCGAGAGACCGGTCGCTGTTCGAGAGGTTTTTCGAGTCCTTAAAGACTTATGCCGCTTCGAGCGAGGAACCGGCTTTGTCCGGCCAAGGCGTTGATAGCTCCCCGGATTCGGCCTTCCGAATACTAGGGGCTTCGCCGAAATTTAAAATTATGGAGTTCTATGGCTAAGTGAGAGTGTTCAAGCATTATAGTCCGATTGCCTTGTTCGTTGTGCTGATCGCTTTCCTTGACGGACCCAATCATGGGAAAAAGAGCGCTCAGGTTTATCCCGAACACCCCAGCACTAGTGGCATGGGGGCAGAAGCCGACGATGAGCCGGCTGGAGGGTCTTCGAGCTCCCGCCACGTGGACCCCCGCGCCGATCTCATGGAGGCTACGGAGCGGAACACGTGGGAGGCGCGGGAGGAGCGAGAGGGGTCAGAGCGATGGGCCGCCCAGGCGGCGAAGGAGCAGGTCAACACTGCGGCCAAGGCCCAGGCGGAGGCGGCGGCCGCGGAGAGGGAGGCGGAGGCCTTGCGCAACCAGCCTCCACAGCTCGTGGTTCCCCTCCACACCATGGCCCCCGACGTCCCCGTGCCTCCGTCGGAGGAAGGCGACCGTGGCCGGTCGGAGATGGAGAGGAGGGAGGAAAACATGATTGTCTTGGAGGAGGTGCCGCGGACGGCGCCAACTGGGGCGGGCCAGAGCGGCCAACCGGCCACGGTGCCGGAGCAGCCGGCCGGGAGCGAGCCGGCAGCAGGAGACGGCCTCCAGGTGCAGCCGGCATCTCGCCGGCACGCGAGGGAAACTACCCCTATGCCGGAGCCGCACAGGGCTGCGGGCGCCAGCCAGACGGCGGAGGCCCTGGAGGCGGCCAGCTCCGGCACGTCCGAGTGGACGCCCAGCGGGGGGACGGACGAGCTGAACGCGGCGGCCCAGGAGGTCCGGAGTCGGCTTCAGGCTCATGCCATCGCGCTGCAGCGGTATACTCAAGATTTCCTCGCGACACGGGCCGTCGTCCGGGTGGGTCTTTGCTTTTTTGATTTCTTTCGTGGGGGCGCGTCAGCGCACCCACTGGGTGTAGTCCCCGAGTTCCGAGTCGGCTGCTGAGCAGGCGGCTTGGAACTTACTAGGTTCTGACAGCTATCTTATTCTCGCATTCTGTCTGATCTTCCAGGAGTACCATAACCACCGCGCTGTTGCCTTCAACTCCCAGGCTCAGGAGCTGCGCCAGAAAACTAAGGATCTGACCAACAGCCGGAGTGCGTGCTTTGTTTCGTTCATATCCTGTCGGGGCGCGTCAGCGCACCCACTGGATGTAGTCCCCGAGATCCGGGCCTACTGCTGAGCAGTCGGGTCAGATCTTCCCCGACGACTTCTTCCTTATTGTTTCTTCTTTTGTCTTCATGCTTGCAGGGGCCAACGCCGACTTGAGGGAGCAGCTTGGCGGGGCCCAGACCGCCCTTCGCGCCAAGGAGGCCGAGTGCAACGCCTTAATCCTGGAGCGTGACCGCCTGGCCAAGAAATTGGCCGACCAGGAGGAGAGCCACAGGGCGGCCCTGAAGAAGGTGCAGGACAACGAGGCCGCCCTCAAAGCTGAATACGAGACCGAGGCGGCTGGCTGGGCCGAGGAGAAGCAAGCGCTGAGCGAAGGCTATGGCCGGGTTGAGGATCTGATTGATGGTAAGCCGCCTTCCTCACTCTTTGCTTGTACCTCGTTCTCTGATTTGTCTTCTGACTTGTGCTGCTTTTCGTTCTTTGTGCAGACTTCTTCCCCGGCTACTCCGTCATTGCCACCCAGACCATCGAGGCCCACCGCGAGGCACGCCAGCAGGCGGGGGTTGAAATCGCGCCGGATGCGAGCTGGACGCGAGCCGGATGCTTGAGGAGAAACTCTTGGCGATCCAAGCCCGGCTGTAGCCGGCTCACCGCATGCTCTGCCGCCTTCAGCGCGTCGGAGCGCAGGTGTTGACCGCCCTTTGGCCTGGCGAGGTGATTCCCCGCACTCCCAGCCGGACTGCCGACTGGCTGGAGGTGGCACTCGGCCATTTTGAGGCCTGGAAGGCTTCCGCTGCTCGATCCGGCGCTAGGCGGGCGTTGGAGTTCGTCTGGGCCTGGTATCCTGGGCTGAATTTGGATCAGCTGAGCACTTGGCAGGAGGAGGCTGATGAAGAGCTGGTGGAGGTGCGGCCGGCTATCATCCGGCGTGCCTCGGCCCTTGCCGAGTACACCGACACCAGCGTCTTCGCCCCTGAGGTGGATGACAACGGCGTCGCCCAGCCGGAGGAATGGTTCGGGCTGAACCCGGCGGAGGGTGAAGACTCAGCAGAGGAGATCGCCTCCAGCGATGAAGGTGAAGATGAAGAAGAGGAGGAAGGCGGAGACGTCGAGCCAGCCGGTGAAGCAACCAGCCAGCCTCAGCATGACTGTGCCTCCAGCAACGAGGCGCGTGCTGGCGCGCCCTCTGCGGGAGGCGGTGATCATGCCGAGGTTCACCAGCCGACCACTCCTCCAGCCGACACTGCTGCCTCAGCCGACCTGCCCGACTCGCTAGTCATTCCCTTGGCTTAATCTGCCGTCTTTGCTTTTCCTGCTTGTTACTTCTTGAACAATTTTTATTAAGCTTGCGCAGTTCCACCCACTGGGGGTGTATTCAAACTATGTTGAATGCTGGCCTTTCAAAGGTCTTTTGATGTAAATATGATCATGCATGTGCTTGGCTGCCATTCTCGTATGCTTTTTATCCTTAGGCTGTTTCCTTTTGCCGCCTTCCCCTGGCTGCCGCCTTCCTAGCCGGCAGCTGCTCTGCAGTCTGTGTCTAGGGAAGGACTTGGCTATATTTGGGGAAGGCAAGTACTCGAGCTTTCTTAGATTGTAGCGAGGTGAATGGAAGCCGGTCGGCCGGCTACTCTTGTAGTCGGTCGGCGGTAGGAGGAAGCCGGCTTTTATTATATTAGTCCATTGGTCCCTAGCCGTTTTTCGTGTGGGCGCCCTTTCCTGCCTTTAGCTCTTGCCAGCCGGACAGCCGATTCTTCGAACTGTGACTTTCGGCAAGAGAGGGCTTGGGCGTTGGCACAGTACTTGTCTGACCGCGGGTAGGACTTCTAATATAACTCAAGGCGGCCAATCCCCGGGCCGACTAGTTGAACCCGGTGCCGGACGAAAGAAGTGAATGTAATGACATAAACATAAGCATGATACTCTTCATTCATAGATAAAGGATGGCAGACCCCGAGTTCTCCTCGGGGATCCTATTGTCTCATACTTAGTACAAAAGTTAGCGTGATACATACCGCATTTCAACTGTAAAATCTTCGGAGGAGGTTAGCGTTCCATGGTCGTTCCGATTCCTTGCCAGAGTCGTCTCTCTTTCGTGCCTTCGGCTTCTGTGCGTCGATCAAGTAGTAGGAGTCGTTTCCCAGCGCTCTGCTGACGACGAAGGGGCCTTCCCAAGGGGCCGAGAGCTTGTGCTAGCCGGCTGTTCGCTGGATCAGCCGGAGCACAAGGTCGCCTTCTTGGAAAGATCTTGGCTTGACCTTCCGGCTGTGGTAGCGGCGCAAACCCTGCTGGTAGATGGCGGACCGGCTGAGGGCTAACAGCCGGCTTTCTTCCAGCAGGTCGACGTCGTCTTCTCGTGCTTCCTTGGCCTCCGCCTCCGTGTACATGGTCACCCGAGGTGAGTCAAACTCGATGTCGGTTGGGATGACCACCTCGGCGCCGTATACGAGGAAGAAAGGAGTGAAGCCGGTTGACCTGTTTGGGGTAGTGCACAGACTCCATAGGACGGCCGGCAGCTCATCGAGCCAGCAGTCGGCCGAACGCTCCAGTGGCACGACCAGTCAGGGCTTGATGCCGGAAAGGATGAGGCCGTTGGCTCGCTCGACTTGGCCGTTTGACTGCGGGTGGGCAACAGACGCTAAGTCCAGTCGGATGCCCTGCGTCGCGCAGAAACGTGCCAATGCTCCCTTGGCAAAGTTCGTGCCGTTGTCGGTGATGATGCTGTGCGGCACGCCGTACCGAGTTGTTATATCTGCGATGAATGTCACAGCAGTTGGCCCATTCAGCTTCTTGATCGGCTTCGCTTCGATCCATTTGGTGAACTTGTCCACAGCGACAAGCAGATGTGTCATGCCGCCGCGCGCCGTCTTGAATGGGCCCACCATGTCCAGCCCCCAAACGCCAAAGGGCCAAGTGAGGCGAATGGTCTTGAGTGCCAAAGCCGGCAGGTGTTGCCTGGAGCTGAAGACTTGGCACCCTTTGCAATGTTTGACTAACTCCTTGGCGTCGTCCAAAGCAGTCGGCCAAAAGAATCCATGGTGGAAAGCTTTGGCGACGAGTGATCTTGAGGCCGCATGGTGGCCGCATTCACCTTTGTGGATGTCTCTGAGGATTGCTATGCCCTTCTCTTGCTCGACGCATCGCTGGAAGACTCCAGTGATGCTGCGCCCGACGAACTCTCTGTTGATGATTGTGTATGCTCCGGCTCGGCGTTGGACTTGTCTTGCTTCTGTCTCATCAGTCGGCAGTTCTTGGTTTATCAGGAAGTTGAGGATGGGCTGGGCCCATGATGGAGCTGTGACTTCTTCTATTGCCAACACGGCTACTACGACCAGGGTGGGCGGGCTGGGTTGTGAAATGCTGGAGTCGGCCGCCGCCTGTTGTGCTGGTGCAGTCCCCGGGCCGACTGCCGCAGTCCCCGAGCTGGGTTCGGAAGTCCCTGGGTCGGGTGCGACTACGGAAGTCCCCGAGCCGCCTACTGAAGTCCCCGCGCCGCCTAACGAAGTCCCCGGGCCGCCTGCTTGGTTCTTCAAGCCGGATCCGGCTGCATCGGGGCTAGGCGGCACGAAGATGGAATCAGACTCTGGAGACGACTTGATAGACGGCTTGAGGAGGCGTTGCAGAGAGACGCCGGTTGGTATTGCCTGCCGAGTGGAGCCTATTCGAGCCAGGGTATCTGCTGGCTCGTTGTCGGCTCGTGGTACGTGAAGGAACTCGCATCCTTCAAAGTACCCGCTGATCTGCTGAACGAGGAAGCGGTAGCTTGCCATATTTGCGTCATTGGCGTCCCAGTCGCCGGATGATTGCTGGACTACCAAGTCTGAGTCGCCGTAGCACAGGATCCGGCGTATGCCGAGCTCTTTGGCAAGCCGGAGCCCGTGTACAAGTGCCTCATACTCGGCCACATTGTTGGAGGCGGCAAAATGGATTTGCAGCGTGTATCTTAGCTTGTCGCCTTTGGGAGAGGTGAGGATGACGCCGGCTCCCAAGCCGGTGCGCATCTTGGATCCGTCGAAGTGCAAGCACCAGTGAGTGGAGTCGGGAGCCGGCGGTAGGTACTGGGTCTCGGCCCAGTCGATGAGGAAGTCGGCCAAGGCTTGGGACTTGATGGCAGTGCGAGGCTGGTAGAAGATCGTGTAAGGGGCCAGCTCGATGGCCCATTTCGCCACCCGGCCGGATGCATCCCGGCTGCCTATGATCTCGGCAAGCGGGGCGGTGCATACGACCGTGATGGCATGCTCTTGGAAGTAGGGCTTCAGCTTCTTGGCTGCAAAGTACACACTGTAGCACATCTTTTGGTAGTGCGGGTAGTTCTGCTTCGAGGTAGACAGCACCTCACTCAGATAGTACACCGGCCTCTGGACCGGCTGGGCTCGGCCCTCTTCTGGGCGTTGGACTACGATGACGGTGCTGACCACCCGGCTAGTTGCGGCAATGTAAAGGAGCATGGGCTCTTTCTCAGTCGGCGCCGCCAGGACAGGCGGCGTGGCCAGCATCTTCTTCAGCTCGTGAAAAGCTTGGTCGGCTTGGTCGTTCCACTCGAAGTGAGTGGTCTTCTTCATGAGGCGGTAGAGGGGGAGAGCTTTCTCTCCGAGCCGGCTGATGAAGCGGTTCAGGGAAGCCAGGCATCCGGTGAACTTCTGGACGTCTCGAAGTTTGGTGGGAATCGCCATTCTCTCAATGGCCTTTATCTTCACTGGGTTGCATTCGATGCCGCGTTCGGAGACTAGGAAGCCTAGAAGCTGGCCGGCTGGCACTCTGAACACGCATTTCTCGGGGTTGAGCTTGATCCGGAATCGGCGCAGGTTCTCGAATGTTTCCTTGAGGTCTTCCAGCAAGGTGTCGCGCTTCTCCGTCTTCACCACAATGTCATCTACGTAGATGTGGGCATTTCTGCCGAGCTGCTTGAGGAGGCACTTCTGCATGCAACGCTGAAAGGTGGCACCGGCATTTCTCAAGCCGAATGTCATAGTCAGGTAACAGAAAGCTCCGAATGGCGTGATGAAGGCGGTCTTCAGGCGGTCGGCTAGGTCCAACTTTATTTGGTGGTATCCGGAGTAGGCATCCAAGAAATTCAACAGCTCGCATCCGACTGTGGAGTCTATCACTTGATCAATCCTTGGCAGGGTGAAACGATCCTTGGGGCAGGCTTTGTTGAGGCTCGTGTAGTCTATACACATGCGCCACTTGTTGTTCTTCTTCAGCACGAGGACCGGGTTGGCAAGCCACTCCGGAAAGAAAACCTCCATAATGAAGCCGGCAGCCAGAAGTCGGGCTATCTCTTCTCCTACAATCCTTCTCTTCTCCTCCGACAGTCGGCGGAGGGGTTGTTTGACTGGTTTTGCACCTTCTTGGACGTGTAGTTTGTGCTCGGAGAATTCCTTCGGAACACCCGGCATGTCCTTGGAGGACCATGCAAAGATGTCCCGATTCTCACAGAGGAAATCAGCGAGCTCGCCTTCCTATTTGCTGTTCAGATTTGCCCCGATGACGGCAAACCTCTCTGGGTGCTCGGGGTCAAGAGGTATCTTCTTTGTTTCCTTGGCCGGCTGGAAGGAACCTTGGGCTTCATATTCTTTGGGAGCGGGGGACAGGGCCGGCTGCTTGCCGGCCATGGCCACGACTCGGTCCAACATCTTCTTCTCTTCGGCAATCACAAGGGACTCGGCCAGCCGGCTGCTGGCTGCTGCGCACTCGGAGGACTTCTTGTAATCGCCGGCTATGGTGATGATGCCCTTGGTGCTCGGCATCTTCATCTTGAGGTAGGCATAGTGGGGAACAGCCATGAACTTGGCCAGAGCAGGGCGGCCGAGTAGTGCATGGTAGGGGCTCTCCAGGTCCACCACTTCAAACCAGATTGCTTCTCGGCGGAAATGATCCTTGTCCCCAAAGAGGACATCAATCTTGATCTTGCCAATGGGGGCGCAGGATAGGCCGGGTACAATGCCATGGAACACGGTCCGGGTAGGCATGAGTTGCTTCGTCTTGACGTTTAGCTTCTCCAGGGTGTCACAGTACAGGATGTTGATGCTGCTGCCGCCGTCTATCAGCACGTGGGAGAAATGGGCGGCACATCTGTCCGTTGCAAGGGTGGTGTCCAGAACCAGCGCATAAGATCCGGGAGATGGCATCACCTCTGGGTGGTCGGCCCGGCTCCAGCTGATAGGCTTTTCTGACCAGTGCATGTGCTCGGAGGGGCTGGCCGCGACCGCGTTGACTTCCTGGTGCTCTCGGCGTTTGCTGCGCCGGTCTTCGGGCTGGCTTGTGAAAACGACATAGGCGGCGTGTTCGTTAGGGAACTCGTCGTGCACAACTCCGACTGCCGGCCGAGCGGCCGGCTGCTGCAGAGCCGGAGGCGGCGGACCAGCAGGCGGATGCGGTGCGAGCCCTTCGCCTTTGGAGATTTCGGTGAGCCAGTGGCACTTCGGGGTTGTGTGGTTGGACGGCTTCGCGCCGCTGTGGAACTTGCAGGGGGCGTTGAGTGTTTGCTCATAGGAGAAGGCCGGCTGCCAAGCCGGCCGGCCGCCTTTGTGCTTCTTGGGAGCGGGCCGCCCTTCGGGCTGCTCGCCCTCGACCGTGGCCAGCTGCCGACTGGTGGAAGGCGGCATGAGGCCCTTGCGCTTATGGTCGTTCTGGTACGGGCTTCAGCCGGAGTCCCCAGCCGGCGTCTTGGGCGCCGGGTTGAGTACCTTCCCGGACGCGTCTACCAGGAGTTCGGTCTTCATTGAGGAGTCGGCGGTGGCGTACTTGTCCGCTATGACCAGAAGCTCGTCGAGGGTAGTCGGCTCGTCGCAGAGGAGCTTGTGCTTGAGGAGGGTGCCTTCTCGGCACCCGGTTGTGAAGTATTCTATGGCTTGCACCTCGTGCACCCCTTCGCAAGAGTTGCGGAGCTCGGCCCAACGCGTGAGGTAGTCGCGAGTGGACTCGGCAGGGCCTTGTACGCACAAGGAGAGCTATCTGGGCATGGGGGCCCGCTTGTAGGTGCTTGTGAAGTTGCGGACGAAGGCTTATGTGAAGTCTAGCCAGCTGTTGACGCTGTACGGCTTGAGGCTGTTGAGCCAGGTCCGCGCCGTGCCTTGGAGCATGAGGGGCACGTACTTCACGGCAACGCGCTTGTTGCCGTTCGTGATGCGTACCGCGGTGGAGTAGTCGATCAACCAATCTTCCGGCTTCACAGAGCCGTTGTACTTGGGCATGTCCCTCGGGAGCGAGAACCCTTTGGGGAAGGGCTCGTCGCGGATGCGGGGGCCGAAGCAAGGCGGGCCGACATCATCTTCTTCTTCTAGCGCCAGGGATCGCGCTAGGCGGTCCATCCGATGGCGGGCGTCGTTCTCGCCGACTCCTTCACGGCGTCCTAGTCGGCCGCTGAGAGTCGGATGCGTGACAGGCGGCGGGGTGGGATATCTCTCCCCACGAGGCGGAGGCGGAGGTGGGATGCCCAGCCGCTCCATGGCTCGAGGGTGGCCTTCCGCGTCTCGCTCGATGGAGATCCGGGTTCGGCTTCGGCTGGCAGCCAGCTCTTTCTCGTGTCGCGCGCGGGTTTTACCCGCAGTCGGCGTCCGGGACGTCGCGCCATGTTCCCAGTGCGGGGGAGGGCTTTCCGCGCGGGCGCCGGCTTCATGCTGCTGCGCGGCTGCATCGATCAGCTGCTGGATGCGTCTGGTCATGTGGGGGAGTTCATCAGCCCCCAGTCCGTCTAGCTCGTCTACGGCCGCCTGGGCGGCGCGCAGGTTCTCGAGTGGGGTGGCGTAGACTGGGCGGTCGACTCCAAGCATGTCGGCGATGGCAGCGCCGCG
Source organism: Triticum aestivum (assembly GCF_018294505.1). Lineage (NCBI taxonomy): Eukaryota > Viridiplantae > Streptophyta > Magnoliopsida > Poales > Poaceae > Triticum > Triticum aestivum. The sequence continues at coordinate 313,853,421 of NC_057807.1, read as the reverse complement.
CTGTCTGACAACGCCGGCTCGGCTTGGCCCACCAGGAGGTGGCGTGCCAAAGGCGGCGCGGTCGACTTCGCGCTGGTGGGCCTTGGTGAGGCGTCTCATGGAAGCTAGCTTCCGGCCCTCCGCGAGGAGGGCGAGGCAGCGAGCCTCCAATGCTTCGGCGTCGGCATCGGCCGGGAGGGGGACGGAGAAGTCGTGGATCGCCGCTTGCGGGGTGTCGTGGGCGTTCTCGCCAGAGGCGCCGCCGTGGCTGATGACCATCACCTCGGGGGTGCCACCATCACAGCCATCGGCTCGGGGAAGCGGGTCGTTCTAGATCACGACGTCGGTGGGGAAAGTGTCGAGCGAGGCCGTGTCAGAGTCGACAGGCGTAGGATCGGTGGAGCCAACAGACTCCAAGTCCACAGCGGGCTCGCCGGAGACGTGAAGCTGGCCGAGGAGGTCGACGAGGCGGTCGGTGCCCGTGTCGGAGGCGGGCTCGTCGGAGATGTGGGTCTCGCCAAGGAGATCGGCGAGGTTGCTTGTTGCGCAGACGCTGGTGACGCCTTGCAGCGCATCGTGGCAAGCGCCATCGGGCGTGCCGGGCTGGCTACGCTCGCTGGGGAGGAAGAGGGTTCCCGTCCAGAACAGGTCTCCGGACGACGGTGCACCCGTCCCCATGGTGGGCGCCAAATGTCGGGTGGTAGGTGCGACATATGCCAACGGTTGGCGAATCATTGTGGGAGCCAATAAGACGTTGCCGGTGCCTGGAAGCGGGATGAGGCGATGACATGCACGCCGGCAAATCTTACCCAGCTTCGGGGCTCTCCGAGGAGATAACACCCCTACTGCTGCTCTGTGGGGTCTCCGCATGATCACTAGATGAACAAGTGGCTACAAGATGCTCCTTGAGCTGTTCGGCGAGAGGAAGAAGAAGGGCACGGCTAGCTCTTCTCTTCTCTCTATGCGGTGTCTAGAACTAGATGAGATCAACCCTTTGCATGGGCGCCTCGGGGGGTTTATATAGGCCTACCCCCCGAGGGTACAATGGTAATCCGGCTGGGAGTAGGCCCAAGCCGTCAGTGTCTACGCTCGCCGGCTTCTACGCTGGCTGCTGGGGCCCGCCGGCTACCAGCACCTTGGTCGACATGCGGGCCCCGCCGCCAAGGGTCTTGTAGGTGGCTGGTTACTGTTGCCTCAACCCTGATGATGTGGGCTTTGTCGAGGTAAACGTGGCTACAGTGCCGCCGCCTGGCGGGCGATTGCTGTAGCCCCACATCGTCTTGTCTCTTTAATGGAGCGCCTCCTTCGAGGGAGGGGGCAAGCCGGCTTTGGGAAGCCGTCCATGTCTCGGGCCGACTGGAGGAGGCCTGGCCGCCTTCGGGTGTCTCTCTGCTCGAAGGGGCCCACCGCCCGTGGGCCACGCTGACAGCCTGCCGTGGATGGAGCCACAGTCAACATGGCAACAGTGTCGTGCCGGACGGGTCAGGGCTACCCCGTACTGCGCACTGTGCCAGGCGTGCTCCGGGTTTCGGGGGTGGCAGGCTTTACTGTAGCCACGCCCCGTCCCATCGCCGTTATGTGGATGCGGGCTTCGAGGGTACGATCTTGACCGCTTTGCGGGAGCCGGCTTCTTGGAGTCGGCCTTCTCATGGCCGGCTCCTTGGAGCCGGCCCTCCCGCGTCTTTCTCTATGAGGGTTAGGGCCGGGCCGCCTTCCGATAGTTGGCCTGAGAAGTAGCCGGCAGGGGGAAGGCGGCCCCACGCCTTGGATTCTTGGAGGCCGAATCGACTCGTAATTTTTTCTGAAGTGCCAGGGGAGCTGGCTAGGCTACCCGTGGTCATTTACCCCGACAAATACCACCCTTCTTAGGGGCACAATGGACATGACTTACCCACTGACTATCAGCAACGAGATAAATTTTACTTGCCTCCAGAAGCTTTAGTATTTCTTTCCTTACCACTTCTTTCATCTTAGGATTTAACCGTCGTTGGTGATCAACAACTGGTTTAGCATCTTTCTCTAATTTTATTTTGTGTTGACATAGAGTGGGACTAATGCCCTTAAGATCATCAAGAGTATATCCAATAGCAACACAGTGCTTCTTCAGAGTTTTCAATAATTTCTTTTCTTCATGCTCTGAAAGGTTAGCACTAATAATAATAGGATATATCTCCTTTTCATCAAGATAAGCATATTTAAGAGTATCAGGTAATGGTTTAAGCTCAAACAGGGGATCACCGTTGGGTGGAGGAGGATCCCCTAGGATTTCAACGGGCAAGTTGTGTTTCAAAATAGGTCCTTGTTTAAAGAATACTTCATCCTTTTCCCTTCTTTCATTCATACTTTCATTCATATACATATCATTTTCATGGTCTAGCAAATATTGTTCTAAAGGATCTCTAGGAGGCACGACAATAGAAGCAAGACCAATAATTTCATCTTTACTAGGCAATTCCTGATCACGGGGTTGTCTATGAAATTTAGCAAAATTAAACTCATGAGACATATCCCCCAAACCCATAGTAACAACATCCTTTTCGCAGTCTATCCTAGCATTAACAGTATTCAAGAAGGGTCTACCAAATATAATGGGACAAAAAAGTTATCTTGTGGGGAACCAAGAACAAGAAAATCAGCAGTATATTTAACTTTCCCACACAAGACTTCAACATCTCTAACAATCCCAATTGGTGAAATAGTATCTATATTGGCTAGCTTAATTGTAACATCAATTTCTTCTATCTCTGCAGGTGCAATATCATGCATAACTTCTTTGTATAAGGAATGAGGTATTGTACTTGCACTAGCACCCATATCACATAAGCCATGATAACAATGATCTCCTATTTCAACAGAAATAACAGGCATGCCTACAACAAGTCTATGTTTATTTTTAGTATCAGGTCTAGCAATTCTAGCAGTTTCCTCATAGAAGTAAATAACATGCCCATCAATATTATCAGCCAAGAGATCTTTAACCATAGCAATACTAGGTTCAACTTTAATTTTCTCAGGGGGTTTGGGTGTCTTAATGTTACTTTTGTTGACCACAGTTGAAGCTTTAGCATGATCCTTTATTCTAACAGGGAAAGGTGGATTCACAATATAAGCAGTAGGAACGACAGGATCATTATAAGTGATAGTATTTTCTTCAACTTTAATAGGTGCAACTACTTTTACTTCAATGGGAGGATTATATTTAAAACACTTATCCTTAGGGAGATCAACATGAGTAGCAAAGGATTCACAGAAAGAAGCTACTATCTCAGAGTCAAGTCCATATTTAGTGCTAAATTCACGGAAAACATCGGTATCCATAAAAGATTTAACACAATCAAACTTAGGTGTTATACCTGACTCCTTACCTTCGTCGATGTCCCAATCTTCAGAGTTGCGTTTAATTCTTTCCAATAAATCCCATTTGAATTCAATAGTCTTCATCATAAAAGATCCAGTACAAGAAGTATCGAGCATGGAGCAATTATTGAGAGAAAGCCAAGCATAAATTTTTTGAATAATCATTTCTCTTGAGAGATCATGATTGGGGCATGAATGTAACACTGACTTAAGCCTCCCCCAAGCTTGAGCGATGCTTTCTACTTCGCGAGGCCAAAAATTATATATGTAATTACGATCACGATGAACAAGATGCATACGATAAAACTTCTGATGAAATTCCAATTTCAATCGGTTGTAGTTCCATGATCCCATATCATCACATAGCCTGAACCATGTCAATGCCTCTCCCTTCAAAGATAAAAGGAAGACCTTCTTCTTGATAACATCCTCAGGCATACCTGCAAGCTTAAATAATCCACAAACTTCATTCACATAGATTAGGTGCAAATCGGGATGTAATCTTCCATATCCTGTGAAAGGATTAGCTAGCAGTTTCTCTATCATACCCAAAGGAATTTCAAGTAAACATTTTCAGTAGTTTCAGTAGGTTGAGGAGCAACTTTTTGCTCTACTGGTCGGGGTGAAGATACCCCGAACAAGCCCCTTAGAGGATTACTTTCCATAGTAACAAGTGACAGTAAATTTCAGCAAACTATATAAATTTTTCCTTACCAAATTCCACCTACCAAAGGAGCTTCACTCCCCGACAACGACGCCAGAAAGAAGTATTGATGACCCACAAGTATAGGGTATCTATCTTAGTCCTTCTGATAAGAAAGAGTGTCGAACCCAACAGAGCAGAAGGAAATGATAAGCGGTTTTCAGCAAGGTATTCTCTGCAAGCACTGAAATTATCGGCAACAGATAGTTTTGTGATAAGGTAATTTGTAGCGGGTAACAAGTAATGAAAGTAAACAAGGTGCAGCAAGATGGACCAATCCTTTTTGTAGCAAAGGACAAGCCTGGACAAACTCTTATATAGAGAAAAGCGCTCCCGAGGACACATGGGAATTATCGTCAAGCTGGTTTTCATCACGCTCATATGATTCACATTCGTTACTTTGATAATTTGGTATGTGGGTGGACCGGTGCTTGGGTACTGCCCTTTCTGGGACAAGCATACCACTTATAATTAACCCCTATTGCAAGCATCTGCAACTACAAAAGAAATATTAAGGTAAACCTAACCATAGCATGAAACATATGGATCCAAATCAGCCCCTTACGAAGCAACGCATAAACTAGGGTTTAAGCTTCTGTCACTCTAGCAATCCATCATCTACTTATTACTTCCCAATGCCTTCCTCTAGGCCCAAACAATGGTGAAGTGTCATGTAGTCGACGTTCACATAACACCACTAGAGGAAAGGCAACATACATCTCATCAAAATATCGAACGAATACCAAATTCACATGACTACTAATAGCAAGACTTCTCCCATGTCCCCAGGAACAAACGTAACTACTCACAAATCATATGCATGTTCATAATCAGAGGGGTATTAATATGCATAAAGGATCTGAACATATGATCTTCCACCAAATAAACCAACTAGCATCAACTACAAGGAGTAATCAACACTACTAGCAACCCACAGGTACCAATCTGACGCTTTGGGACAAAGATTGGATACAAGAGATGAACTAG